>NW_008670454.1:0-3170 GCF_000695815.1 Acanthisitta chloris | reverse complement strand
TATATATGTATTTATTATCCGGAGGGGGAGAGTGAGTGAGACCTGCTACCTTATCCCCCCAGTACCTAAGGATATAGGTGTATAGGTGTATATACAATATAGAGGGTTGTGTGTGTAGCAAGAGAGAATTGTGTGAACAAACAGCTTCCCTGTATGTATCTATGTACATAAATGTGCATATCTGCATGTACAAAGGAAGATAATTGGGAGTGTTAACAGCTCCCTAAGTATATACCTATATCTGTAGGGAGAGAAGTATGTGTGTTCATGTGAGTGAGAGAAAAGCAGGCTCTCTATATGTAGAGCATATCTATGTGTATATGTACATGCATGTATTCATACAGAAAAAGAGGATTATCATGTGTGAAAACAGTTCACCAGGTATATACATATGTATGTGTACACTGGAGAGAGAATAGTTTCTTTGTAAACAATATGTGTTCTAATGATACATGTATACAGAGTGAGAACTGTGCATGAACAATCTCTGTGTACATATATATAGGCATTTATATTCAGACATATAGCAAGAGAGTAGTGCACGTGAGCTTGGTTCCTGCTATCTCTAGTTATGCATGAACATAGAGAGAATATATCGACATATATACATAGATATGCACATATTTGTGCATCCCAGAGAATATACGTGGGAGGGAGGGAGAGTGTGTGATGGGAAATGTGTTTGTGTGTACAAAACCTCTCCCTCATTTTGTTATGTGTATATATGTCTAAATATATAGATATAGCAAGAGAGAGAGAATGTGTGTGGACAGAGACTATTGTTAGTGTGAATTGTTCACACAGACTATTTCTGAGAGAGAGAGGGAGAGACAGAGAGAGAACACTGTACACATATCTGTGTGAGCAGCTAAGGCAGAGATGTAGGTGTGCAATTTTCCGTAGAGGGGGTAGTGTGTGGAAAGTGCTCTTTGTATATTGAGAGAGACAGAGAGAGAACACTGTACACATATCTGTGTGAGCAGCTAAGGCAGAGATGTAGGTGTGCAATTTTCCGTAGAGGGGGTAGTGTGTGGAAAGTGCTCTTTGTATATTGAGAGAGACAGAGAGAGAGGGGGTGTGTATGTGTCGGGGTGTGTGTGTGTGTGTGTGTGTGTGTGTGCCAGGAGAGCAGGTCTCTCTGCACCATAGCAGTACATTTGTGTATATGCATACACATTTGTGTACACGTGTGTAATAAGAGACTATTGCGTGTGAGAGAACATCGTTTATGTGAGCTATTCACACAGACTGTTGCTGTGTGAACAGCTTGAGGATGTGTGTGTGTGTGTGTGTGCATATACGTGTACATAAGTGTATGATTATACATAATGAGAACTCTGTGTGTGTGAACAGCTCTTTTTCCCTAAGCATAGATGTATGCATATGTTGTGAGTTATGTGTGAGAACAGCTCTGTGTGTGTGTGTGTGTATATGCATGCACGTGTCTGTATGTGCATATGGAGAGAGGGAGGAGTTTGTGTGTGAGAGAACAGCCCTCTCTGTGTATAGTGTGTGTGTGTGTGTCTACACCTTGCAAGTGAATCTGTGTGAACAGCTCTCTCCCCCCAAATAAATGTATGTATATACATGTAGTGAGCAAATCACGTGTGAACAGCTCTCTCCTCCCTCTGTACACGTGTATATATCTGTGTGTGTATAGCAAGAGAACTGTGTGTGAACAGCTCTCCCCCAGGTCTGCAGATGTAGCGAGAGAATTATGTGTGTGCAAACAACTGTATATAGAAAGGATATATGTTTATACATGTATACATACAGCAGGACTGCCATGTGTGTGAAAACAGCTCAGTATATAGATACATATGCATATATAAGAAGACAGAATTGTCTGTTTGTGTAAGCAGCACTGTCTGTAATTATATTTGTATATATGCATATATAGATAATTGTGTGACCAGTCTGTATTCATGTATATATACATCTATACAGAGATGTGTGTGAGAAAAACTCTCACACTCTGCATATGTATATCTATACAGAAAGAATATATACACACATACATATATGTATAAATATATGCATATATTTATGCACTCCAGAGATTATACATGTATATGGGGCAGGGAGAGAGTGATAGAAAATGTGTGTGAGAGACAACAGCTCTTGCTCTTTTTCTCTAGTATATATAGACAACGGGAGAGAATAATATGTTAACAGCTCTCTGTGTCTGTCTCTATGCATGTATGTATGTATACAGTGAGAGAATAGTGTGTACATAGCTAAGTATAGACCTATATATGCCTATATATGTATATACAGCAACAGAGAACTGTGTGTATGTATGTAAGTATATGAAACATGTATGTGACCAAGACTCACTCTCTGAGTCTATATATGTACACATAGGGAGAGAATGTGTGTGTGTTGGGGCTATTTTCTGCCATTCCCTGCGTCTCTCAGACACACCTCCCCCATACATTTTATTCAAATATTTATACCTCCGTACATTTCTACATGTGTGTTCCGTTTCCCACCCCCTCGTCGGGTGGGAAGGAGAGGAGCCCTCACACTGACACCCCTGGCACCATGTGGGAGGGGGATTGTCACTGGATCCCTGTGCTGGCTGCATTCCCAGGGTGAAATCAGCGCACTCACTGCCCAGCCATGCTCGCACACCCACCCACCCACATGCATTGCATTTAAATATTTATGTGTTTATGTCAATATATACCTAGTCTTTATGTGTATGAGTGCACGTAGATTTATTTTAAACTTAGAATCATAGAATCATCAAGGTTGCAAGAAACCTTTAAGATCATCAAGTCCAATCTACACACAGCTATTACAGTAAATAATAACTATCAGATATCACACATATATAATACACATATGGCATACACCTCCCCCTATACAACCACAGTCTATAGGTGGTCATGCTCTAAGCTTCCATGTCACTACAGCGTTACAGTTACATGTATACAGGTGTGTGTTTGCATGTTACACACACACACACACACACATGTATGTACACATCATACATTGCACACCTCCTTCCTGGATGCTGACAGCCGTGCAGGTGGGACAGTGGGTGCTGCTGAGGTGCTCCCGTCGGGGGTCCCGGGGCTGCTCCCCCCTCCTCCTGCCCGAGCGCCTCGCAGCTCCCGGGGTGCCTGGCCACGGCTGCTATGGGGGGCAGAACCCCTCTGTTCTTG
>NW_008670453.1:13482-15483 GCF_000695815.1 Acanthisitta chloris | reverse complement strand
ATTGCCATGGCCCAGATGCAGGACCTAGAAACTAGAATTCCATGATTCTGTGGGTCAGCAGCTCGAATTCTGTGATTCCAGTAGTGCAGAGGCTGGTTCCACCATTCCTGAACACACCGTGCAAGCATTAACTGTTGTAGCTGTCAGATTATTGTGTAGACTTGTCCTGTCCATAGGCTGCCGAAGGCATGTGGAGCTCAGGAAGGCAGTCCTGTGGGCAGATCACCTCCTCTGGTCACCACATGGTCTTGGAGAATCTGTTCAAACGGAGTAATAGGGCTGGAATGTGGAATTTTGGCCTTTCCTTCTAGAAAACGCCCCAACCTCCTTGTATCTTAATTTCAGGATAGAATGGGAAGGACACAATTACTAGACGTAATTATCAGTGAGCATAAAATCTGTATATATTGAACCTTTACAGAATTATGTGGGCGGGGAGGGGGGAGGGGGGATGAGGGTGTCCGACGCTGGTACGGAGAAGTCACTTTAACATGGAAACCTCTGCCTCATCGAATTCAGGGTTTAATGTACTTGAAGCTCTGCGGTTCCTTATACAGCTTTTTTATTTATACATAATTTTTTTGTATACTGCATTGAAAATGTCCTTGACTTCCCCCGAGTTCCTCCCTGCTCCTGCTGTGCCGTGGGTCCCTGGCACACGGGGGTTTCGGCAGCGGCTGTCTCGGAGCTGTGTCACCAGGGGTTGCGTGGGAGACGGCGACCTTGGAGCGATGCTGTTCCTTTGCTTCCCATTCCCATCAGCTTTCCCCAGCGTTTCTCTTTGTGTAGCAAAAACATTTGCACTTAACGATACACTCCTACACTTTGGATGTATTCCCAGTGTTGTTCTGAGGGAAAAAGGAAACAAAAAAGCAAAAAAAAAAAAAAGAAAGAAAGAAGAAAAGCAAAGCAAAGCTGTTCCCTGTGACACTGTATTCCTGAGTGAGCAGCTCAGGTCCATGTTCCCTGGGAGGGAGGTGAGGAGCTGAGACTGTGCTTTGCATAGGAGATGTCTGTGGTTAATGTGAATCAAAAAGGGAAAAGTGTATTAATTTGCCAAAGCCATTCACCACTCCCTGATCCCAGGGCTGTGCCCTGCCTGTGCCGCTGCCAGCTCCAGGGCAGGTGGCTGCCTGGGGTCCCTTCTGGAGAGCCCAACTGTGTGGGATCCCCCCTGGGGGTCCCTCGGAGCTCCTCCAAGCAGTTCCCACTCTCTTTCGGGTCCTAACCAGACTGGATGACCCCCCACGTTCCCTATTCCCAGGTGAAGCTGTATCTCATCTCCGGTGTCACTTTTCCGACGAGCTGATGGCGTTGCCACAGCCCAGGGGTGATCACATCCCATTTGAGCCAGGAGGTCAGGGGGGTTGGGGGCTGTTTGCATTTGGGGAGCTCCCAGGGCCCCGACCCGTTGGTCTCCACGCGAGTGATGTTGCACAACACAGATCCCCGCGGATCCGTCTCCATCCCCACGTGCTCTGTACGATGGACCTTTGTAGAGTCGTTATTTCTGTAGACTTTGTTTATCTGTAACAAACTTTGTAGATTCTGTGAGATGTTATTTTAATGAAATCACTCGAGTCTTTAATAGCAAAGCATCGATATTCACTGAGTCGGTATCGAGGAGTTCTGGACGCTGACGCAGCCCTGACACTGAGGAGGAGTGTTCGATTCCACGGGGCATTACTGTACCATGACTTGATGTTGCCGCATAGACTTTGAGATATCCGATCTGTTGGGGGGTTTGTGTTCGGCCTCTGTCCTCTTGCATAGTGTGAAGCCTGTAAAGCTGGTACCTGTACATAGATAGCTCCTGTCCTAGCTAGAGCGTATCTAGACTTGCCTGTAATATTTTAGCTTCTTACTGACTGTGTGATGGTAGAACATATAATTTTTGTACATTCTATTTACTGAGATGTTGCCTTTTTTTTTTATTATTTTATTTTACAAATACTCTGGAATTCAGATGTGGGGGGGTTTTTTGTTGGGTTATTTTTTTTT
>NW_008670453.1:13212-13446 GCF_000695815.1 Acanthisitta chloris | reverse complement strand
GGGTTTTTTCATTTTTGTTTTTTTGTTGGTTTTTTTTTTTTTTTGGCTTTTCCGTGAGAATTCCTTTGGAAAGGTTTTTAATGACATTCCACTGATCTGAAATTTTTGCTTGAGGTTGACTTCAATAAATCGTTCTGAATGTTACAGTGATGCCGTGAGTCCGTTGCGTCTCGGGGAGCGGGAGGGCGGGCTGGGGGGGGGGAACGGGACTCTGGGTCAGGCACGCGGCGCGCG
>NW_008670453.1:5322-13132 GCF_000695815.1 Acanthisitta chloris | reverse complement strand
CACCCCTCACCCCTCTGTCTTCCCCCCAGGGTCACCGAGTTCCTGCCGCCCTTTCAGCGCGTGCTGCAGCCCGAGGAGATGTGGCTCTATAAAAACCCGTACGTGGAGGTGGATCGCGTCCCCACAGCGCTCATGTTTGTAAGTTCTCGGTGTGGTTTGGGTGGGAAGGGGATGGAAAGAGCATCTTGTCTCCCCACGCACGCGATGGGGGATGTCTCTCTCCCCCAGACCAGGTTTCTCCAAGCCCCACCCAAGCTGGCTGCGAGCAATTCCAGGGATGGAGCAGCGTTTCCTGCAGTTCCTTTGGGTTTTTCTCTCGTTATAGTCTCGCCCTTTTCAGGCAGCAGCTTTGCTTTAGGCTTGTACCGCAATATCTGCAGCTCCTAACGCTGTTGCTGAAAGCGCAGGATATTGTATCCGTGTGGATAGGCAGCTGAAGGGAGGGAGGAGTGGGAGGATGGAACAGGGCTCTGCTCCATGGGGTGAGGCACAAGCTGGAACAGGGGCAGTCCCACCTGAACCCGAGGCAGAACTTTTGCTGTGTCAGTGACTAAAGAGGTTTGGGATTTGAAGTTGATAAACTAGTGGGGACTTTGCAGTGCTGTCCATTATCCGTTCCTCGTCCAGATTGCCAGGAGCACAGAAGATAGCATAGCTCTCACTACCAGGGAGTGTTTTCCTTGCAGCTGTTTTCAGCAGAGCTTTATTATAATTTTGTTGTGAAATGCCTTCCCGAGGGCTCCAGGCTCTGTGACCAGGGTTTAACGTAACCCTGCGTTGTATTTCCAGGGGACAGCAGTGTGTCAGAGGTGTTCTCTCCCTCTGGAGCAGGTGTAACGTGAGGGGCTGTGGCTCCTGGGCTTCCACTTTCCTGGCAAATGGCACTTGGGATTTCTGCAGGAGGTGGGCACTGGACATTAAGGACCAAACCTCAGGGTAGCATTCGAAATTGGTGGTGTAAAGCATAACATATGCTGGAATTCAGGTGGGAGCAGACTTCTTGGGAGCTGGCAGCCACACTGGATGTCCTGGGGCAATATCCCCCAGCGCAGTTGTGGCTAAGATGGGAATGATAACAACTGGCTGCTCTGACTCAGCAGCTCTGGTGGTTTTGCTGACAGTAGTGTGGTTGCTGCTGACAGAGCACTAATGCTGGGGCTTGCAGGAAGGGGAGAGCTGAGGTGCTGTGCCTGGGGACACCCCTAATAATCAGCCAGAGCAGTGCTCTGTGCCAGAGGAGCTGCCTGAGAGTCTAAGGATATGCTGGGCTGATCAAGGCCTGCTGCAAATCCCGCTGGGGAGTTGTGTTCTGATGGAAGAGCAGGGTTTGGAGAGGGCAGGTGCTGCTTGGCTGTGGGGAAGGGAAGTGTACGGACAGTCTTCCCAAGCAACTGCTGTTGTGTTCTGGTGCGAGCTTAAATATGCTTTGCTGACACCTAAAAATCTTGTTTCGTGCAGTTCATTGCGTTTCTGTCTCCCTTGCTGCTCATCGTCCTGGGGAGGCTGTTCATGAACGCTGACCGCGAGGACACGCGGGACGCCTGCCTGGGTGAGCTCCTTGTCCCAGAGTGGCAGTGCCAGCCCTGCCCATGCCCGAATGCCCCTCGAAGCTGCACTCTCAGGTGGGGATGATGCTGATGTGACCTCTCTGCTCTCTCCCAGCCGCCAGCCTCGCTCTTGCCCTGAATGGAGTTTTTACAAACGTTCTGAAGCTCGCTGTGGGGAGGTGAGAGTCCCAGCTCTGCAGGGAGGCAGGTCTGTACCGTGGCAGAGCTGCAATAGCCAGAGCAGAAGCTGGACATGCTCAGCCTGGAAAGAATAGTTTTTTGTCTAGCTGTAAAGACAATTCAGCGTTAGAACAAACTGGTGGAGACCTGCTGTCTCTGGACGTGGTTCAGATGGGCTCGTTCAGGCCTGCGCCAGGGAGGAGTGGATGTGGGTGCTCTGTGGGTGCTGAGAGTGCCCACACCTGAGGGCTCTGTGCTTCGCTCTCTGCCCCAGGCCACGGCCTGACTTCTTCTACCGTTGCTTCCCGGATGGCCGAGCCAACTCGGAGCTGGTGTGCACGGGCGACTCCCGCAAGGTGACCGAGGGGCGCAAAAGCTTCCCCAGTGGACACGCTTCTTGTGAGTTTTCCGTGTCCCCCTCCTGCTGCAGCCTTGGGCAGTGAGCTATGATGAGCAGGACTCGTGGGGACGACAACTTGGGTTTGCTTTCATGCACCCCACAGTTTTGGCTGCATTCATTGACTTGGTCAGTGCCTCAAGTTCCCTCTGCAAAGCAGTGTGGGGAGAAATATGGTCAGAAGCTGTGTAACCCCAGGAGGAGGGATGTGTGCCAGGTTCCAGCTTCTACAATCCATCACTCTCAAGCCAGCGCTTCCCTTGGCTCACACAGGCAGGACAGAGTCTCCTTGCAGCCCTTCCACCACAGTGGGGAGAGGGTGAGGGTCTGGCTGAGGGTGCTCAGCTGAGCCTGGGGCTGTTCTGAACTGACACTGTTCTGTTCTGTTCCAGTTGCCTTTGCTGGTCTTGCCTTCTCTGCCTTGTACCTCGCGGGGAAGCTGCACAGCTTCGTTCCAGGCCGAGGGTGCCGAGCCATGCGCCTCTGTGCCTTCCTCCTCCCACTCTTCCTCGCCACCCTCATCGCCCTGTCCCGCACCTGTGACTACAAGCACCACTGGCAAGGTGGGTTAGTGTCTGCGTGCACACCTGGATGGGACAGAGGTGGTCAGAGCCCACGACAGCAATTCGGGGATCTTTCTTACCTCTCCAAGTGGTAGTTTCAGTGCCTCCTGCAGGGTGTTGATGCCTTTCTCTGTGTTTTTGAAGTACATACGAGCTTGGTTTTACGGTCAAGGAGCAGGTCATGGATCCAGCCGAAAAGCTGCTGCTGGAGAATTCCATCGTGAGGCTTGGGAAGGTGAAGGGACTTTAACTGTCCTCTGTTCTCACCCACAGATGTGTTGGTTGGCTCCATGATGGGCTTGGTGCTTGCATACCTGTGCTACAGACAGTACTACCCTCCCCTGACAGACTCCATGTGCCACAAACCATCTCTGTCCAAGCCCAAACCGCTGCCAGAGCACGAGAAGCCTCCAGCTTCCAGCTTCCACCTGAACATATAGCCACAGGCTCTGTCCTGAGGGGATGCCAGGGCAGGGCAAGGCTTTGGGTCAGGAGGAGGGCTCCTAGAGGGATGAACCTGACCCCTGGGCAGGGTCCCTGCAGTGCTGGTGAGTTTCCTGCCCAGGGACTTGTGTTGCTTCGTTTAATCCAGTTTTATAGGCTTTCCCCACTTCGGGCCCACTGTGAAGTGAGGGAGGCACTTGGGGTGCCAACCTGCAGGAAGACAGCCTGGGTGTGCAGGTCCTGAAGCAAGACCTGGAAAAATGTGACAATCCAGTGTGCCCAGTTTGGTGGCTGTTCTTGGGTCCAGTCCAGGAAGCACCATCAGTTGTCTCTCTGCAATCCAGCCGAGCTGTCCCAGCCCTTCTCCTGGGAAATGAAGTGCAGGACCTGCCAGTCTTGAGTTTTTTCTAAGCTGCCAAATAAAGGGGTTTAGTTTTTTTAATGAGCTGTGGTACTGAAACTTAGTTCAACTTGTGGGTTGTCACCGTTTAAGCCATTTCCTCTGGTGTCTGCAGTGGTTTCTGGTGGGTACTCATTTTGTACCTCTTTGCTTGCAGCTTTAATTTGGTTGTAAGGGGATGACAGCAGAAAATGAAGTGCTGCCTGAGAGCATCCCTGCACAGGTGTTGATTTCCCTGCACACACTGTGTCTCAGGCAAGGCAGGGCACTCTGCTGCTGAGATCCAGGGCCAGCTGCCTGGCAGGACTGCGTGAGTGGTTCTTCATACTGGTCCCTCCATATTCAGGTGTAGTTTTGATTGTCTGTGCATGCAAACAGCACAGCTGAGGCTGTAGCAGAGTGAGGCAGATGAGCCTCTGCCAAGCTCAGGCCATGTCAGTAATGAAACACCAGCCCATTATCTGCAGTTTGGGCCCTCTATGGCCCTGCAGCTTTAGTAGAATTACAGAAACAGCTTTACTTTCCCCTAAACTACCCATGAATTCTTCAGCTCCTCCCTCTCCCCCAGACATGCACACACCACAGTAATCTACTTATTTATTTTGGCTTTTACTGGAAAAGACATTAAATAACATTTAAAATGTATTTATCTTCTTTTTTTAACAAAGTGCATAACTTAAAAAGCTGATCATTACTGTCCTGTGTTAAGACTGTTCCTTTTCCTACTCGTGTAGGAGACTTTAGCCAGCAGTAGTTCAGGTGCTGACAGAGCAGCTCAGCTGTTCCTGCAGTGAGGTTAAGAACAGCTTCTGTTCCTTGGGCTGGGAGGAGGGATGGAGGCTGCAAACAAAACCCTTCCAATAGTGCAAATAACAGACAATGCAGGAAAAACAAACCAAAGGGCTGTGGGGAAAAGGCTCCTTACCCCCCAAGCAGGGCAAAAGTCAGCGGGAAAGAAAGTGGTTTGGCTCTTCCAAAGGCTGCACAGCAACACCTCAAATAGCACTGGAGCCCCAGCCCGGGCACTGAGCCAGCCTGGGGGGGTTTGGTGATCAGGGAGGAATCACAGGGACTCTTTGGCCATGTACCCCTCGGAACAGAGCTCCAAGGCAGCTGCAGACTGAGCTGCTTGCAGAGCTGGTGTCATTCCTGCAGTATCCAGACCCTATGGATCTGGGCTCCAACTTTGCTGGCTGCATTTTGCATATTTAAAGCTAAAAACAACTGGAGCATTGCTCTGGCACAAGATCCCTGTCACCACCTGACAGCCCCGCGGCAGCAGGACAGCAGTGCTGCTCTGCGCCCCTGCAGAGCACAGAGGGCTGTCCCAGGCCTCCACACTGCCCAGGAGCAGCTGCTGGCTCCCAGCCTGGCTGGACTTCGATGTGGAGGTGAAGCTTTCCTCGTGGAGGTACAGCTGGGCACTGGCTTGGTCAGTGCTGGGGGGAGGCCCTTGGTTTGCCAAGCTGGGCCGGGTGAGGATGCTGAGATGTCACTACCAACGCACCACAGCAGGTAGGAGCACAAACATGCCGCTCTCACAAGGTGTTTTATGGGGCAGCCCTGCCTGGCACGGCCCAGGGCTGCATGAACATGCAGCAGCAGTGCAGGGAGATGAGTGTGGCTGATGGGCAGATCCTGCTGGCTCAGCAGCAGCCTGTGCCCTGGGCTTTGCCTCCCGGTCCCACACTCCTGGCGCTGGGTGCTCTGTTAGCAGTCAGCAATCTCCCTCACTCCAAGGCTGCTGGAGCTCTCTCCATGCTATGTTTAAGGCTTTTTCTCCTCAAGGTCCCAGGCTGCAAGTGTCCTGGCTGAGCCAGGAGCAGGGTCAGCCCCTTGGTAGGTTCTGAGCCCAGACAGCTTTGCTGCGGTGCTGGAGGAGCTGGTGTGGGGACTCACGGGGTGGAGGGTTAGTAGTACACGGTGCCACAGGGAGTCACTGTGCAGGTGCTATGTGTGCTCGAGCAGACGTGTTTCCCCTTGATAGTTTTTCCCTCCCCACCCCTACGCAAAATGGAAGAAAATCCATCCTTATCTCCAGGTAGCAGCAAGTACTTGGGAAGCAGCATGCAGGACACGGCAGCAGAGGAGAAAGGAAGGCAGATAAGAGATCTGGACTTTCCTGGTGAGTAGAATTGGATCTAAGAAAGCAAAAGGAACACAGAAATAGCTGCAGTGGGGCAGACCAGGACCTGCCCAGCACAGCCTCCCAGACCCTCCATGGTTCTCCCCTCATGTCTGATTGTGCTCATGTGCAGGGAACAGGACAGAAGCCAAAGGTGCTGACAGGCCAAATTAAAAACCTGACACAAGCTCCATGCCTCAGATGAGGAATACTATTCTTGCAAATGAGTCAGATCTCCTCTGAGGTGTCCTAGGCAAAAGTGACTTACGTCAAGTGACCAGAATAGCACAGGTTGGTCACTGGCTTCCTGGCAAAGGTTGATCCAGTGTGATGCCTTTTGTCTGATAGATCTCCTTCAGAACCAGCAGAACGGTGTCTTCTGACTCCCTGGAAAAAGGAGGACATGGGGATTAGAGGGGCACAATTCCCTGTGCTCTGTCAAGACATCTGTGATGGTTTTGGGGTAGGTGTGCTGCTCTGCAGATGCAGGTTTTGGGGTAGACGTGATGCTCCCCAGGCAGCACGTGTGTCACAGTCAGGAGAAGGTCTTGTTTACTCAGGTAACACTTGTCTGATCATGCTGGCTTTGAAACTGATGCCATTCTGCTTCCATCACAAATGAATTTGAAGCTCCAATGATTACGCAGGCACTTACCAATAGCAGAGATGCCCCTGGAGAGCAAACAAATACTCGTTAAAGCTCTCGATTGGCTTCTCCTGCAGCACGTAGTCAATGCGGTTCCCTCTGTTCAGCCTCCCCACATTAATGAGGGAGGCCTCTTCCTTCACTGCTCCAGGGGTCTCCTCTGCCTTTGTGTCTGAAGGGAAGAAGAGAGGGAGTGTGGTTCAGCCACGGGGCACCAGCAGCCACAACAATACGATAGCTGGGCACGGAGTGACTCCGGGACGGGCAGTTTGTGGTGTGGCTGCAAGGAGCTCGGGCACACTGACCCATGGGCAGCTCCGAGGCTGCATCCCTGGCTTGTCCCCACCCATGCCCATCCCCACCACTGACCTGGCTGCTTCTCTGTGCTGGCCTCTGCCTCCACTTCAGCATCGGTGCTCGCTGCCTCCAGAGCTGGCACCGGGGCGCGGGTGAAGGACTGCCAGGCCACCCGCAGTGACCCCAGCAAGTTGTTCTTCAGGTCCACACTCATGCGTGTCAGCCCTTCCTTCAGCTCTGCAAGGCAGGAGGTGGGTGGGTGTGAGGCTGGGGGCTGCAGTGGGCCTGGGACAGGGGACAGGGGCTGCCTGTGTCATACCAAGGTGCATCCTCTTCCTGCCCTTGTGGTGAGGCAGCAGCATGGGCTCAAACTCCAGGTCTGGGACGATCATGGGCTCAATCCGGTATGCCACGGGGTCAAACTGCACAGGGGAGGGGGATAGTGAGCCAGGGCTCATGCTCCACATGTCTAATGTAGGATGGCTCTGGTTCCTATACCTACAGGGTGGAAGATGTTGAAGAAGCCTTTGCAGGTGGGCAGGCTGTAGTTCGGGTCGATCCGCTTCACTCCTCGCACCGTGAGAAACATCCCGATGGGAGACCCAAAGGCGAAGAAGATGGTAGGCTTGTAATTCAGCTGGGGGTAGTTTGCTGAGACCTGGGGGAGAGGGAGGTTCAGTTTGTTCATGAGACAACTCCATGCTGGTGCTAGCCTTGTGGTTGCAGTCAGAGCTCGGTAGTCACCTGTCCCAAGACAATGTCCCGATACTGGCAATTCCTGCCATCGTCTGTGCTCTCTGGATCATGCTGTGATGGGGACACGGGCTCGGCTCCATGCTCCTCACTGTTCTCAGGGGCTGCTGAGCTCTGATCCTGCAGCAACACAAATGTGTCCTTGTGGGAGAGGGATGGGATGTGATAGGATGTGACAGGATGAGCACAAGCTCTGCTGAAAACAAACCTGTGTGTCTGCCTTGGAGCTGGTGTAATGGAGTATCTTCATTCTTGGTCCTAAGGGAATTCCCAGTTCTTTAAGGTTTTCCTCTGTGCACAAGAACTGGAAAAGAAGCAACACGGGTGTTAGTCGAGGAGCAGAGGTGTAGTGAGGTGTCTGTGCTCTGGGATTCAGTTCCTCCTCAGTGACAAATCACGTATGAGCATCTTAGTACCAGAAGAAGTGCAATGGTGAGAGGACTGGGAAGAAAAGCAGA
>NW_008670453.1:0-5276 GCF_000695815.1 Acanthisitta chloris | reverse complement strand
CCTCTCACCAGTGCCTTCCTGTCCATTTTCTCCTTCTCGAAAACATCACAATACTCAGACAGCTCCAGCTTCTTCAGGATTTCTTTTACTTCCTCAACACCCCCTGTGCTTGAGCTGGTCCTGGACCCCTGTGAACAGAGCCATCAGAGATCACATGTTTTGCTCACTAATTTGCTCCTGTGCATGTTGGGGGTCTCTCCCCCACCCCCCTGCACATGTACCTGTGTGCTGTGCTCATCCTCCTCAGGATCAGCCTTCTGGTTCGTCAGGAGATCAAACAAAATGAGTGACCCTAGAAACCAGGGGCGGGCAGAGCATCAGCACCATGGTGGGGAAGAGCCTGAGTCAGCTCCCTTGAGGGGTGAAAGAGCAGCACCCTGGGCTTTTTGTATGACCAGATAGTGACAGGACAAGGGGCAATGGCTTTAAACTGACAAAGGACAGGTTAGATTAGATGTCAGGAAGAAATTCTTCGATTCCATGATTCTACTGTCCCTGCTCCCCTGGCACGGTGACGCTCCAGGACCCGCGGCTGAGCCCTTACCCAGGCTGTGCCCCGCGATGGAGACCCCTCCATTGAACTGGGGGTTCCTCTGCAGGAAGAGCTCGTGCAGGCGATTCATCTCCGAGGCCACCGTGTCCACGATGGTCTGGCAATAGGTGGAGCTGTTGTAGAAGAACACGTCCAGGATGGTGTCGTTGATGAAGTGACGCAGGCGGTTGATGCTCGGCAGCGTGATCCGCTCCAGGTCACTGCGGGGAAGAGGAGAGGGGGCTGCAGCTGGAGGAGCCAGGGAACCCCACTGTGCTTCTAAAGCAAAATGTAAGTTCAGAGAAGGACTGGCACTATCTCCAAGGACATGGGTTGTAATCCAGACCCTCAGCTCATGCTGAGACCGAAGGCAGAGCACAGGCTGTGCCCTTACATTCCAAGAATAAAGAGCCTGTCCTTTCTTCCCCAGGAGCCTGGCCTGATCTTTCCCCTTCCTGAGACACTGCAGAGCAGTGCTGGAGTGCAGAAACTGGGTACACAGTTTTCAGAGGACTTTAGAAAGTGTGGGTGTTCACGGTCCCTCCCAGTATCAGCCAGGGAAAGGGAGAAGCCTCTGCCCTCTGGACGCTGATCAGAGCAGATGCTCATGGCACACTGCAGAGTGGTGCTGGGGAAGGAGCCTGGCATGGAGGTGCTCTGGGGGACCCATCTGTCCTGCTCATGCCTGTGTGCTCGGAGCCCTGAACACTCACAGCTTCCCCTTTGTTTTTCCACCAGAAAAAGCAGTTTCCAGAGGAGGAGGCTGTCTGTGCACCTTGCCGTGCCCACGGACTCTGGCCCCGGGGGAGGTGGCTGTCAGGACACTTACACGTCCACGCCGGTGGAGTGGAGGGAGCTGTGCCAGTTCACGGGCAGGAACTCCACCCGCCCAATCTGCTGCTGCTCCTGGGCCTTCTTGAAATGTGCTTGCAGCATGCTCAGGGAGACGTTCCTGAAATCATTCACTGGAAAAGAGACGAAGTCTTACAGAGATTCACCAGGCTCCAGGGCCAGTCCACAGCATCCGCAACACTTAATACGATAAAAGATCATTACAGGGAAATCCCACTGGGGTCTTTAATCTGCTGCTGTTCCCCTAAGTCCCTGAATCTTTAACTAGAGATCAGGGGAGGCTCCATGTCCTGCCACGTGTGTTTACTGGATTTCACTGTCCCATCTGTACCAAGCCTCCCTCACATGGGCAGGGCTTTAGCCCAGCAGCCAGGACAAGGTACTCCTAGAAATTTCTCAGAAACAACTCTGTTGTGAAAATGCCTGTGCTGGAATCCTAAGGGAGGAGATGAACTTGAAATGGCTCAGTTCTGAGGCAGAAAGGCTGATTTGCTCATTTCAAATGGTCAGCAGCCTTGAAACAGTTTATTCAGATGGACACATGGAAGAACAGCTGTGTTTGTAGGAACTGCTGTAGAACATCTCAGCTCACTTGATTTCTGCAAGTTAAATCATATCAGGTTTCCAGGCAGGCTCAGGGGTCACCTGTGCTACAGAACTGCAGCACTGAGCAACTCACAGTGAACAGGTCAGAGCAGAGGAACTCGGGTCAGTGCTCTGTCTCCAATATTGATCTGCACTGGAGCCAGGCTTAGTGGGTATGTAAGACCAGTAATACCTCCTAACTCCAGGCATCTGCAGTTCAGAGATTTCCTGAGCCAGAAACAGTGCCATGCTCTTAGTCCCAAATCACTCTGGAGGAAGGAATGCTGCTGCCCGTGGGACCTCACCCAGCAAGATTAACTGACAGCAATGGACTGAGCAGTTACTCATTAGTTTAGCAGGTTTAGACAGTTACTTGGAAAATCTCTGGGAAACTCCCTACTTCCAGCAGCAGCAGAACACTGATGAACAGTGTTGCCCAAACCTTTCCAGAAGGTGAGATTCAGTGGGTTAGTGAACGTTCCATTCACACTCCTCACTGCAGTCAGCAGGTTTGGCTGTGCAGCCTCCCAGCAGGTCAGGATGGTCTGGTGCATCCTAACAGCATTCCACATCATCCAGGATGAGGGTTTAATGGCAGCTGAAGGCAGTGTGTGGGAAGAGCACCTGTCTGGGCTCACACCTACCGCACTGCACGATGCTCCGGAAGCGAATGTCGCAGGCGGGGCCGATCCCATGCACCACAAAAACCAGGTGGTCGATCTGCAGTGGCTCTCCTGAGGAGGGAAGAGGAGCTCAGAGCACTGTGGAGACAGCCCCTAATTGGGGGGATTTCTGGAACCATTTGATTCCTTTGGGCTAGAGGTGGTTAGCCATGCAGTTTCTTTAAAGGATCATGGCAGACTCGGCCAGTCTTTGAGGGAACAGGTTGGAAAACACTCCCTAGCTTTGGGTGGGTGGAAGGAAGGAGAAGGGAGCTCACCATTGGGGATCTCAGCAGCAATGTTCTCTACTCCTCTCTTCACAGTCCGGGGTCGACCTTGTTCCGTGGGAGTGGAGCCCCAGTCATCAGAGGCAGCGACAGGATGGTAATGCACCATCAGCTGGCAAACAAGAGCAGCCTGTCAGTGACCCGCGGGGAGCAAAGAGAGCCTTGGCTATAGCAGCCAAGAGTGACACGGGTGGTACCAGACTGTGCTGGGCCAATCCCTTTGGTCAAAGAGGTGTTGGAAAGAACCACGAGGGTGTTGACAGACACTGCTGGCACTGCCCTCTCCTCTGGCACAGGCAGGCAGGGGGAATGCCTTGGGGACAAACCCATTTCTCAGCAGACACGGTTGAGGAGAACAGCACAAACCAGGCCCACAGAGACCCAAGGGATGTACTTGCTGGCCAGCACAGAGATCATCAGGCCCTGCTCACCTTTGGGTTGTGCAGGATAATGATTTCTCTGCTGGGGGACTCCAGCTTCTTCTTCCACTCATCCAGGGTCACAGCAATCATGTAAGCTTCCTATGGAAGAGAACACCCTCTGTGACTCAGCTGAAAGTATTCCCATGAATGCTCAACCTCTCAGGACATTCCCCACCTAGTTTTCAGGATCACTTATCAATACTTTGCGAAAGAGGCAGAGAAATCAGCTGAGGGAGCAGCAGTGTCATCCCAGGATCACCTGCTGAGGGTGTCCAAGAACACCCACTTCGACAGCAGCAACATCAGACTTCCCCATCAACTTAGAACTGTATTTTTGGTAGACCAGAATAGAAATTATTACAAAGCTGTGTATTTTTGTACATCTGTCTATATATCTCTTCACATGCACCTTCCCCAACAAATCCTGGCACGTTAACGTGCGGCAGAAGGACGCACCGCGGCCGGACGAGGGCAGGGGAAGGGGAGGCTGAGCAGTGCTCACAGTTACATTAATCAGCTGCGGGAATGCCGTGCCAAAGCCTCTTTGGAGTTCATGTCCTCAGGCCTGACTGTGGTGCCAATGGCCCCATATGGGGTTTGGGACATCAGGCCAATATGTGACAAGGGGAAGCCAAGATGGACACCAGCAAGAAAGGCATGTTTACCTCCAGTTCCTCGCTGAAGGTCTCTGAGTAGGGAATATACTTATTGTCCTTGTCTCCCTTGTAGAACCAGGTGCAGCGACGCACCTCGGACACCTCCTCCTCCCAGTACACCGCGACGCGCTGACGCTTCTTCAGGTGCACATCGTACCGGCCCCCCGACGTCGGGACAATCACATCTTCCTTGTCTTTCCCTGCAGGAACCAAGGCCTGAAATTAATTGTGAGAGGCCCAGAACGGCAAATTCCCCGAAAGTTGTAACGTGCCAGAGGGACGAGGCCAGCACACAGGAGCAGGCTGAGCCACGGCAGCAGATGCCAAAGTGCTCCGTACCTCAGCACGGAGAGCAGCGTTGGGGCATCCTCGGGGAGATGCCCCAAGTCAGACTTTCCCCAGAGGCAGAGAGTAAGATGAAGGCATTAAGCTACAACTGTCTTCCTCTCTGGTTCTCAGGCATAGGCTTACACAGCCTCCTCCTGTCTCGCTTGGAGGGTCAAAGAGAATTTGTGGCCCTGGTAAGTGCATTCGTAACGGTGGAGGTGCACCTGGGTCTCTGGGTCTCTAAGCCATTCCCCTCTGAAATGGAGAACTCCACACAGACCCCAGTAGAGACCTCAAATTCCATTAATTCTGCTGCCTTTTGGGACTGCCCATGGGCTGGGCCGATGGTACAGTGCCCCGTGCCAGGCTGGGCCGGGCTGTGCCACTGGGGACAGGCAGAACAACCTCTTAATCCAAAACTTCCTGGATGAGGGAGGACAGGAGCCAACTCTTGGGCAATCGGGGAGCTCTGCCTGTGGCACAGATGGCGACATCTGGCACAGGAGGGACTCAGCACGGGGTTTGGAGCTGACCCTGCTGCTGTGGCAGCACCCTCCTGGAGCAGGCACAGCTCCATGCCTCCACACAAGTGGGATCTCCCAGCAGAATTCCTGCCATCCTGCTAGCACTCTCCCAGCATCAGCAGAGGATGCTTTGCACCGTGGTTATGTATAATTGAGAGCACTATCAGTTGAATGAGGTCAGACCATTTGATGCATCCAAACGGCTCAGTTATTGGGAGCAGGCACGTGGCCAAAAAAAGTCCCAATTTCAAATTCCCCGAGAGAGTATCTGGCATCCCACGTGGAAGCCAGGGGCTGCATCCAGGGAATTTTGCCCTGGTACCCAGACAGTGCTTCGCCTGAGCGCACACCTGATGCTCCACCACTGGCCTCCCCCGGCCTGTGCCTCGCAGTGGTTTCAGAGCAGGGACACGCGATGCAGAGCTCGGT
>NW_008670452.1:126360-139935 GCF_000695815.1 Acanthisitta chloris | reverse complement strand
TCTGCCAGGGGAGGTTTAGGTTGGCTACTGGGAAGGATTTTTTATGGAGAGAGTGATCAGGCATTGGAATGTGCTGCCCAGGGATGTGGTGGATTCACCATCCCTGGAGGTTTTCAAGGTGAGACTGGATGTGGCACTTAGTGCCATGGTGTAGTAACCACAGTAGGGTTGGACTTGATGATCTTAGATGTCTTTTCCAACCCGGTTGATTCTATGATTCTATTATACACTATTTTCAATGAATTCTACAGAAGCCACCCAGTAATAAATGCTAAGCCATTATAATTTCAATTACAGTGTCTCATGACTGTGGCCTAAGGAACATTCTGATTACTGTCCACTCCTTTTGAGTGATTATTGAATAAGTGACAGTGTTTAGAAAAACACAGGAAGGGTCATTCAGTCAGTGCTATTAGAATAATATTTTCACATTTACACTGGAGAATTTGTCATGTTTTTTAAAAAGGCCTATTCTATATGTAAGGAATTCCTTGCTGTGTTTGACCAGTTTAAGAGAGTCTTTTGAATTGCTTTAAGAATCTGCTTGCAGAATGCTTGAGCTAGAGAAGGGAATCTTGAAAGCAGGATACACAACTTCAAAGTCCTTCAGGAAACACTGTGAGACAGTAGTTTATTGAGCTGAGTCCAATCTAAAATAGGCAGTGTTTGCTTTTTCTATCCTGAAGCATGTAAGCAAACCGTGCTTCCAGAGATAAGATCCACAGCTTGAAAGAATTATGATACCAAGAAGCAACTCTATTACCAATAAGTTTTGTGTGGAAATAAGCAGATATTAAGATAGAAGTCAGAAAAATAAGTTTAAAAATATCACAATTGGTGTCATTCCTTAAGTGAATTTTCATGGAATACTCAGTTTCTAATTAGACAGTTTATGTCAGAGTTTTGGGGAGAGGTTATAGCTTTTCACAGGAACCTGTTATCCTTGTAAAACAAAATTATCCACATTATGTGAAATTAAAATAGCTTCCTAGAAAAGAATAGAAATTTCATACTATGGATACTTCATGGTATCTTCATCACTTTATTCTACCTGGTGTGGTGGATGTGCTACAACTCACATGGAGGATACAGTCTGCAGTATGATGCAGGGATTCCATATGTAAGTCTGTCTGAAAGCTGGATAATAGTGTGAGTAATCGAATGGCATCTGCTGTGAGTTACTGAATTATTATTCCTGAAAGATGGACACAAATTCAATCCTCATTCCCTCAGAAAAGTAGTCTTTAACAGCTAAGTTTTTTGTAGATTGTTTAGCTGTCCTTGACCAATAAGTGCCATTTTTTTTAACTTCAACCTCATGCCTGTATTTGAGCCTTATCTAAACTGATTGCCCAGGAAGCAAGACAATAGATTATTTTTTCAGTGCTAGAATTCAAAAGTTATAAATAGTTACTGTTTTCTTTCTTATTAGCTGCTACATAGCTCCACTTGTTTCTTGAGAGAAAAATATATTTTCAATTTCTTTATGTGCATGTTGTCCCTCAAGGATAAAGCAGAATACAATCAGTCTGCAGATATTTGAAGAAATTTTGTGAGTCTATTTAATTCCCTATCCAACAAGAATTCTTTTGTCAGACTTGTCAGTATGGAAGCAGGACACGATCTGTGAAACATTGATAAAACATGACAAAGAGCTTTTAGTGTGTTTGATGTGTCATGCAAATGTAAACAACTACTGCTGCATAAAGCAAAAATGTATGGCAAGGAGATGGAAAACAGTGGAAAACATCTCCCCCAGAACAACAGAACAAGCAAAAAGACTGTGTAAACCCTCTGTCCTTTTATACTGCCCGGGAATGTTGTGCAAAGCATAGCATTTGCTGTTTCTCAGCTGAAACATGAAGTGTACAATGTGCAAAATAAACATTGAACAAATGCCAGAAGCTTTCAAGAGCAGCTTCTGGTTCACACCTAATAAGATTGAAGTCAACAGCTATCTCATTAGCTGTTCAGAGAAGTGTTGAGGCAGGTATGATGCACAGTAATTTGTTAGCATGGATCTTACAAAGCAAAGGATGTATCTGCTTATTCCAGATGACACCAAGGCAGTTGGGTAGTGCTTACCAAACCAAATCAATTTACTTCAGAAGAGTTGGAGTGAAAAGCATTTCTTCTGTTGGCATTTTTAGAAATGTATCAGAAAAGTGCTAGCCTGGCTATTTTTTAGTATCAGACACTTCCATTTGTGTTCCAGAGAGAGGAAGATTTTCTCTTTTTTGCTTTGGGGGTGAAAAAGAATATCCCTCAGTGTGTTAGGAACTTGCTGAACAAATACCTAAACCCTTTAAAGTAGAATCAACATGCAAACGTTGCAGCACAGGGAAATATAGTGCAGCTGTACCTTTTGATAGGAGAAAAAAGTAAAATGAATGGTATATTGGCCTAGAAGAGGAGAATTTCACACTTTCTAGGAATGATCTGAAAACCAGATTTTTTTGAACAGTCTTTATCAGTGTGGAATCCAAATTTAGAATTTCTATGTAACTCTTCAAGACATCTAGTTTTGATATAGCTCACCTTGCCAGCTAACAGAAAGTGGCTGGAAAAGTGCCTTACACCCTGTGTGTGATGTTGTGAGGCTTTTGTTTAAATTTAGGAAACCAGCACAGGAATTATTTTCTTGATGTAGCTGCACCACTGTGAAATTCCCTGTTGACAAACACACCAGTCTCTGTGCTAATAACCATTAATAACATGTGCTCCCAAAGGAAATGTTATCATTTGCTTCAGCATTTTTTTTCAGGTACTCTGAAAGAGAAGATGGATTGAAAAAAGCCTCAAATACCAGTCAGTGTGTATGTTCCTTCTCTCTTTTAATGCTGAATTCTTCTGTTAGGAGGCTGATACCTGGATCATCTCTCCATATCTCTCCAACCACCCATCCTGTCTCCCACTGAAATATACATTAAGCTCATCTATTGTGAAATAAATCCTCAGAAATCTCTCCAAAATAGACCTACAGGTGTAATGGATTGAATTAAAATTGAGTGGCATGTGTTTCAAAAGTACTTGGTGAAAATAGTTAATCCTGATGAAAGGAATAAATACCTTGCCTGAAGCAAAGATAACTTTGAACTATAAATAATGTAATACATTTTAATCAGTTTAACTGCAACAGTTTTTATCTATGAAAGAAGTTATCTTGGAAGCTCTTTACAAGTGTGTTGAAAGAAGGATGTAATTTGCCTGAATAGAGTTTTAGTAGTGAAATCTACTTAGTTTGGAATCTGGGGAAGCTTGTAATGATGTACTCTCTTTCTTTCTCTGTGTAACAGCAACTGGAAAAACCTTGCTGAGTGCTGGTTTCTTTCTTGTCAAAATAGTGCTGATGGACCATATTGATTCAGAAAACCATGGTGGATTTACTGGAGCAAGACTGGGTTCTGAGCAGAGAACCACAGTATCATGTACCATTGAAGCTGCTTGTTCCTGCTTGCAATAGAAAGGAGGTACCTAATCAAACTGATAATCATTGTGCAGAGAGTTGATACTTTGGCATTTGAACCGGAAGTTTTGAGCCATGTGCAATACAGTGGAGTTTTTAGGGGTCTTCCTCGACCAGCTAGTAGAATTTGTCAAAGATAAAACTTTGAGTGTTTAATACAGATCCTCTATCTTGTTCAAAATTTGCTCCTTTCCCTCTAGCAAAAAGAATCCATCTGTGTAAAGACTTCAGAAGGGTGTCTGTGTTATACTACCCATGTTCAACTAAGCACATTTCATACTCTAAATCAATCATTTGAGCTGATCATAAATTACATGACATTGTTTATTCTTTCTAAATGAGCTTTCCAGCATTGTTGCAAGTTTTTCAGACTGAGGAAAAAGAAAAGGGGGAACCTCCTCATCTGCCCTCCAAAAAAAAAAGTCCCCAAACCTCCCCCAAAACCAATGACCAGTGAGAAGGGAAGGAGGAAACTTATTGTGAGGAAACTTCCCACTTTTAAACAGGAGAGTGATGGGATTATTCTTCATGGTCCAGTTTCTTGTGTAATACTTGGCATCTTTAGAGCAGTGATGTAAAATGTGAGCATGTTTCCGGTGTTTGTGCTGTAGAACACAGGGAAGCTTTGCACAACTGCTTTAAGCAATATTGCCTCATAAAATATGACTCAAAATGCTAATTTTTTGTCACAAATTGATATTATTTTATGCCAGTTGGGATTTTGAAACATTTTTGGAACAACAGATTACAGAGGTTATATGGTGGATAGTGCCATTCTGAATTGCATGTTCCTGGCACTGGAACCCAGTGCATCTCAGTCTGCAGGGCATCAATTTGACCTTTGAAGAATGAGGACTCCTTGTGTTGATGCTGAGAATGAAATTGCATGTTAAGTAACTTCACACAATTTTCCGTATCTGACCAATTCAAGAGGGATGAAATAGAATGTTGGTCATATATTGCTGCCTGTGAAATCAATTATTTCTCTGTGTGTGGGTGTTTTTGTGAAAAGTAAAATATTAAACATTTCTCGTGGCACAAAATTGCATAGAAAAAGTCTGTTACAGAAGTATCCTTCAGGGTGAGGGACCACCACAGTGCTCATATTAATGTTGCTCCAGTCCTCTTAGCAACTTCGTGGCCTCCTCTGGACTTGCTCCAACAGTTCCATGTCCTTCTTCTGTTGAGGACACTAGAACTGTGCGCAGTATTTCAGGTGGGTCTCATGAGAGCAGAGTAGAGGGGAAGAATCACCTCTTTAGACCTGCTGCCACACTCCTTTTGATGCAGCCCAGGATTCCATTGGCTTTCTGGGCTGAGCTCACACTGCAGCTCATGGTGAGCTTCTCATCCACTGTCACTCTCAAGTCTTTCTCCTCACTGCTGGTTTCTTCCTGTATACTAAAGCTATGCAGGTTCTATGACAATTTATGGTAAGTGCTTCATTCTTTACTTTGTAAAGCATTCTCATTTGTTCAGGTGCTGTATGCAAGCACAAAACTTGAATAAAAGCATATGCTAGATGTTATAAATTTCAATACACAATAGTGTGTTGCTATGGCTAGCAAGCCAACAAGAGTTAGTGTAGATTTTCCAGACTTTTTGTACTAGTTGTACTGTAGTTCCATCTCACTCAATTGTGGATCTTAGTGTTAGGTCATTACAGAGTGTTTCAGCATCCTCTATAATGATTTTTGATTCCTAACTTGGGGATCAAATCAGTAGCCGCAAATACATAGCAGAACAACTGGTATCACTGCCCAGTGCACAGTAGTAATGGAACAGCTTGTGTTGCCATCTGCTGTGTTCTGTGTTACATATTTAAACTGCCCTGTTGTTATGAGAGAGGTGGCAGGGGGCTGCTTCTCTTAAGAAGAAGGAAAAGCACTTTGAAATTAAAAGCCTTTGAGAGTTATTTTCAAAAGATTGTAATGTTTTCTTTTCTCTGTCCTCTGTGAAGTCCAATTAGGCTTGTCATTTTCAGCTAAAGTAGTGTGGTGAAGGCATTCAAAACCCACATAGAGATAGAGATAAAATAATAGGGCACCAAGTACATTTTGACCCAGCTGTGCTGCTATCTATATCCAAGGTACATACTCCAAAATTCAGACAGGGGTATATCTGGAAAGCAGTTTAATCTGTAAGCGATAACAGTGAAGTACTTGTATGGACAACAGAAGTCTGAAACTTTTTCATGTGTCAATATAGACTTGATGCATTAAGGCTACTTCTACTTCTTCCTCCCTCCAACAGTCTAGAATATTGCTGAAAAGGCAGCAGAGAAAAGCTGCAGTCACATCCTTAAAATAAAACTTCTCTATTCATGAGTATGTTCAAACTCCCTCTTTGGTTTAATATTAAGCAAGTTAGTAGTTCCCTATAGAAGCCCCAGATAAATATGGACCTTGGCATATGTGATATTGTGGCCTGGCTTTCTGAATCATGATTTTCTTTATCAGTTTCTGTAAACAGTTTTGGGTCCTGGATTAAATGAATAAATATTGCTAACTCGGAGAATCTTTCTTTCACCTCTGCAGATTCTCAGAAGAGAACCTCCTCTCCACAGAAAATTCACAGCTGCTCATGTAACAGCTCTGTGTCAAGCCAAAAAGGTGAGGTGGTTTTATTTGCAACTCCTTATAGCATAATAACTGAAATACCATCACTTCCTTAGTGCCAGCTAATCATTTTGCTGATGGTTTAGATGCTGTCTCTAAATAATTGACTTCTTTGAGAGACCTCACAGGGAGAAAATAGGACTGATGTTCTAGGAAAATTTCTCAGACCTCTGACTGCCAATGTTTTAGTACCTTATTCCAGCCCAAGCCATTATCATCATCACTTGAAGAATCTTCACAGTATAATTTTGTATGATCACTTTAATCCATGGAATCTATATGTGAGCTGAGGCTGAAGGGATAGGGCAGCAAGCTTGTTAGTGGTGCTTCAGTGAGTGTTTTAATAGTGTTCCAGACTGATTTCTTTCAACTTGTGTATTCTAGAGAACACTAAATCACAGGTTTCAGTCTTTTTAATGCACTAAACTATTTACACCTAGTGCCTTATGAGAGAAGCTGTATAATGGTTATGCTGTAAGGGAAACTTGCTCCACTACTGTTGGTCTTTGTCTTGTAAGAGCTCAGTGAGACACTGCACCTCACTTAGACAAGAAAAGCAGCAATGAACATGGCAGAGCAAGAAAAGCACTTCCTTCATCTCATGTGCATTCATTATAAAATCAATACAAGTGTAAGTGCTGTGAAACAAGGATGAAGGAATCTGAGGAGTATAGTACTTCTGCTGAATTTTCTTTCATTTGTATTTTAATGACAACTTTGTGCTGTCATTTTAATGTAGGTCCATCCCAAAATAGATGCCTCGAATAGCCATTGTTACAGAAATAATTTCACCCAGAGGAAGGATAGAGTTTAAAATATCTACAATGCAGAGTTCATAACGCAGCAAATGCTGACTCTACTATAAAATGCCAGGTAACTTTAGTAACTCTAATAAGCAGAATTTATTTAGGGACAATGAAAGGCAAATATTAACCTTGACAAATGAGGTGTCAAAAAGACAGGACTTAACACAGAATTGGAACTGTAAAATGCTGCCTTTCTTTTTTTGCTATTCCAGTCCTGAAGGGAGAAGGAATTCATTACAAAGTTCAGAGCTTTTGTCAACTTAGTAACTTCGAACCAAACAGCAGAATTTTAGTCCTTAGGCAGGTTTTCCACACTAATATAGTTTGTTCCTTCCACTGACATATTTCTAGCATATAGACTACTTGGATGTTCTTTCTCTTCACATATTACCAGTGGTTCTGGGAGATTTCTCATTTGCTACTTGATTTATGATAGTTAAGATAATGGACAATCTAATTGACACTGAATAAACTTTTTGGAATTACTATGAAACAGCTCTACTGATGTTATACAGACAAGAAATTGACATAAAATTGTCATCTGAGGTTATTGGTCTTATCTCTTGAAATATCATAAAACAAACGTTCTTAGCTTTATCTGCTAGTAAAAACATTCTGCTGTATGTTATATTGGAAATCCAGGGCAGTAAAACCCTGTGTCAGACAACTTCAGAGAGAAAAGGCCTTTGTTGGTAACAAAATGCCAGTGAATATTTGAGTTCATTTGCAGTCAATTCAGGTGCCTGTGTAATTTTGATGGAGGTCCATTTATTCAAAACGAAGGGCTTTTTCACAGTTTATGCCAAGGACTTTAGGATAATTAATTGTAATGGATACTGTAAAGCTGAAAGCACTTTATTTGTGCTGTCATGTGCATTTGGGCTAGTACTGAAATAGGTTATCCTTTTATGCATGATGTGGGGAATTGGATGATGACTGGCTGGCATGTCAATGAGATGGGCTACTGCAGCCACTCTACAAGAGGTTTCCCACCATAAAGCCACTAGCATTTAATTGTGCAGATGGACCACAAAAATGCTTAATCCAAACACTTAGTGGCATAATTGTTTAAATGAGGGATGCATATTTGCTGCAGCCAGTACCAAAATAGGTGATTAAGTTGGAACTTAGTCTAGAATTTTCCAAACAAAAGTTCTGAATTGCAGCTGTTAGACACAAACCTTTTTGTAAGGGTTGTATTTTTAAAGTAGACAACACAACACCTGTTAGAATTGGTTGAGGATGTTACATAATATCACCACTGACCTGGTTTATTGTTCTGCTCTTTTAGCACTTGCAGTACTGAGCGGATTCCTTTTCTTCCCTCCTGTGTCACAGCTGTGGCATGTGCTTCCTAAGCAACTTGTTAGCCAGAAATGGCTAAAAGCAACTGGTCTGTCACTCCATCTTATTTACAGGGGGTCAAGATGTATATTGATTTTTGCCTCCTGTAAAATGTTTGTGGTTCTGATGCAGCAAAAGTTTTTCACAAATGTGCTGCAATAATACAGTTCACTTTGAAAATAAAAGTGAACAAAATATTCTAGGAGATAACAACCCATGAACATTCCATGCAGGCAAAAGTTCTCTAAGTGAATCTTCTTTTCAAATCCTGGACTGGAAAATAACAAAGTCACTGCAAAAATATTCATTGATACAGGTATTGGCAGCCAACTTTGCAAGTTGCATTAAGTGTTGAATATTTGAGGCAACTATATTCATCTGAAATAGATAAAATATAAGTAAAACTCTGTAAAACTACAAACTCAAATTCAATATATCATAATAACTGTAGCCACTGACAAATCTACTGAGTTTTTTGTGTTCTCAGAAGTTTTATTTTCATGAAAACATTCCTCTAGAGCTGCACAGACCAGTGGATGTTGTAAGGATGCTGAATTTTTAGGAGTATTGTAGGTAGATCCAATGCCAAAGACCTGTGTAACCCCAGGTCGGTCAAAGTAGCAGCAGGGGTGGAAAGCAGTCAGCCTGAACACTAAGGTTGAAGGTGAACAAGCACAGAGAGACAGAAGTCATGTTGTTTTCCTTAAGTTGTTGTGGTGACAGCAGCATGAAACTGTGTCCTCAAAGCAAGGCACATTACTGCTTCTGAAGAGTGACAAAATCCCAACTTCTACAGCTGCTGGTGATTTCAGAGGCTTTGATGGTGCACATCACCCAGCTCCAGAGACAATTTTGACAGGGAATTCAAACAGCGACTTTGATGCACCATCTTTTGCAGAGAAGTCATATAACACAAGATCCCAAAGCCCTGCTGCTAGGCAACACAAATGACAAGCCACGTCTGTAGCTGGCATTGCCCTAGCAATGGGAATTCAGGTTCAGAGACAAGCAGTGACACCACTTGAAGGAGGACAATAGACAGGGAGAATAAACTGTTTCGTGACCTAGTAAACTCATTTAGGGAGAATGCTAAACTTCTTTCCATATACATAGAAGAGTCCACTAATTATAGGTTTCTTAATTTCTGTTGAAGAATTGCCATAGGATAGAATGTAGGTTATCTCACTCTCTAACAGACCTCCCTCTAGTTTGGGAGGAGCAGCTCCTTGGCCAGTTCTCCCTGGGGGTTTCACTAGCAATGCTGTGTGTCAGCTCACTGGGTTTTGAGTTTCACTGTGTGCCTTCCTTGCCTGGGACAGGTTGCAGAGGGAATTAAGGCACTGAAACTATACTTATGTACAGGTGATAAATTAAACTGACCTGAGGAATGTGTACATCTGGGTATTTAATATGGTATCATGTAGTCTTTGCTTATCTGCCACAAACAAAAAGAAATTCCTGCATGGAGTATCTTAATGTTCTAGTACTATTCAAGATAAGACTTTGCTTTAAACATTCCTGTTAAAATATTCAATCTGGCACTAAAATAATTCATTTTGTTTGAATGTAGCCATGAAGCAAAATGTAAAATTGCAGAAGCTCCAATAGATTTATTTTTTTAGATGAGTAGGTGTTTCAGTGGCTAAAGCAAGAATCTTAAAAGCAGTATTCCACAAGTATTCTGCATTTCCTCAGGGGGAATGTGCATATAATATTGGAGTAATTTAAATTAGAGTTAGCTTTCAGGTGGTTAACTATTAAATGTATTCCTCTGCAGTATCTGCACAATGGAGTGCCTGGATCTGGTCTCAGCACAGAGTATTTGGTAAAAGGAGTAACAGTATATGATTTAGCAAGCAACTGGTTTATTAAAACAAAGTTTTGCAACTTCTAGCAGTGGCCTAGTGATAGTTGAGTGGCATATTCAGTGGAAAGACTAATCTATAATATTTGTGCCACATCTATAATATTTGGCCCTACACACTTGATTCTCTTAGTTTTCTTAGTTTTCTTCTTAGGCACAGTCTCTACCTGTGTGTGGGTATTGCTGTTGGCCGCTGTGGTGTTTGTTACTCATTTTAATGCTCAGTGAAGGGATCTGAGGCCTTGGTCAGCCAGTGGGTGACTGTGCATGATGTGACTGTGGTTCAGACAGCACAGCAAGAGAATTTATTGCAGTAGAGCCCTGCAGTCATGCAGCACAGATTATTTTAGCACTTTCTCTTTTTTGCAGATTCTTCTTCCCTGTTGGTGTTGCAGTGTGGGGGGAAATGCCATAAAGTTGTCCTCCCTACTTTTTTCTGTGGCTAGTCATCTAGTGTCTTACTCAAAGCTGGTTTCACTAAAGAGCATGTGAATTCTACCATTTCAAAGAGACTTTTCTTCTCCAACATATTTGTGTACTTACTGCCCTATGAATAACAAATCATGAAAAGATGAAAATAGGAAAATCATTATGCAGTGACAAATACGAGAGTGTGGCAATTGCTGTAAATGTTCCTGGAAGTGACTTTTTGTTGTTGCTGTTTGTACTTCTTTTGGGCTGATACTAAATGAAGGGGATAGGAATGATCTCTGTGCTAGAAGATGAGCAATTAATGCAAGTGAGATAGGAGGGAAGCAGATGAAGTGAACAGGTGCTTACATACGGCTGAAGTGACATCTTTATATGAAGCAAATGGAGCAGGTGTAAGTAGTGATGCTCGAGGCTTCTACAGTATGGGGCATGTTTTTAACAGAGATTGTTCTATTAAGACTTGTATTGTCTCACTGAGGAGATCCTTTGACACTCACAAGCCTGTGACCTCTCTGTAATAATGAAGATTGCTTACAGACAAATGTAGCATAATTAACACACTCCTTGATATTTTCTGTTGTGTGTCAGTGGAGTTTCTCAGCTGGAAGAAGCCTGGTGAACTGTGCACTGTGTGACTAATGAGCTGTCTGTGGAACACCTGCATCTCCACTGAAGCTAGTCTGGGAACCTGTGTCTTTTTGAAACTTCAGACCATAGACCTAGAAAAGGTTACCCTGTCATTTCTACTAAATTGGCTGTTGGCTTATTTTCTTTTTACATGGCTCTTCTTTTGTGCTTGGATAATCCTGATCTGCCACAATCTATTCAGCTGTTTTGCCTAATTTTGCCTTAATACAAACTCAAGTCAAACAGTTACCTCTTAGAGATGATGTTGCACTATTTTATTTTTTTTTAGGTTCTTTCTAGTGTCAGACACTTTTTTGTCAGTAAGTTCTTTGAAATGACATTAAAATAATAACTGCTAGTCCTTAATTAATTATCAGTCTTTACAAGAGTATTATTATTATTACAATGAGTAATTACAAATATTATTCCTGAAGTCAAGGACTCTCTTGTTCCTAGGAACTGAGCACTTTTGATTGGGCAATCCTTTGCTGATGTTTGGATACTTATTTCTCTGTTTTATCTTAGCCTGTTTGTATATACTCGTGTAAATCATTTGCTCTCCTGACACTTTCCACTGTGTGTCATACATTACTGTCCAAGAGGAGTTTTGGAGTATAATGATATCAAAGACAACTGGTTACTCAGCCACTGTCGTAACAGAAGCTGTATTAGTAACTAAGATAGATTACATCTTTCTTTTTCAGTAGTTATTTTGAGCAGCTTTTCAAAATAAGCATATGATAGATCACACCACACTCTTGTAGCTGGATAGCTATTTCACTTGTGCCTGTAACCCAGAACAGCAGCTGTATGACAGTGCCAGGATGTAGTGCCTCCAGATTTCACTTCAGTGCAAGTGTGATTGTGGCATTCCATTAATATTTGTTTGTGATAGAATCAACACAACAAAGCTTGAACCAAATACTGTGAACACATGGAAGGAGCTAATAATTCAGTCTGGCCAAAAGCTGAGGAAAGACTAGTACATAATAATGATTTTTTTTTCCAACTAGGGGAATGTAAGAAAAAAATGTCATCCAAGTCTATCTTGTAGCTATCTTGTGTTACTATGTCTTGTAAGTGTAACTGAAACTGATCACCAAAGCTTATAATCTTTTACTGATTTTAAACACAAGGAACAACTTGCTTCAGATCGATTAGAGTCATTATTAAATGTCAGTAACTGGTAATATTATTTATATTTTTATCAGCAATAAATGCCTCTAACTACAATCATAAATGTTCTTTTGACTGTATATTGGAAATCAGAAATAATCTCTCAAGTATTTTATTAGCACACAGTAAATTTTTAACAACGCAGTGCAGATTTTATTTCTGCAGAGTGCAACATGTTGAGTGATTTATAGGGCCAACACCACTAGGCTCAGCAATTGCATTGTGTGCTGTGACCTCCTTTTGAGAAGCAAATAACACTTGATGCTATCCAATAGTCATAAAACTTGCAATCATAAACCTATCTGGTGCTGTTAGCTAATCAGACTCATTCTTCCATGGATAATTTTTTCAGATAATGTTTTAGCAAATTGCATGTTTTATTGCTTTCGTAACACAGTAACCATCTCTTCCTCTGTGATTCACAAACAGGGCACATGAATAAGTCCCTTAAGAATATCTAAATCTTTGAAGCGAATAGATGTTTCGCTATGTAAATTAATTTTAAAATTCAATTTCATTGTTAATGAATTGAATAAAACTGAAAAATCTCAAATTAGGAAAAACATTGATGGTCAAGGTCAAAATTAGTACTCAAAGTTGTCAGCAACCCTGAGGACATAGGACTTGCATCAATACTTCTGCTATTGCCAGTTTCCATTTAGTTGCTTTTGCATTCTTGTCCTATGGTATTACTCTGCCTTTCAGTTTTTGAACTTCTCCTAGAAAGCTCTAGTGCACAGTGACAGTCAAATGAAGGACAGAGAGGGGGAAAGTGTACTGCACTAATTTGCTCATTTTCTTTCTTACAGAAAGGGGTCAGGACATCTTACTTGGAAATGTAGAGCTGGATGGTGAACAGTGAAATACAGTATAAAACAGAGGTGCTGTTCTATAATCCATTTCTTCTGTCATGTTTCCTCTCTTCTTTCTTCTTACCTTTCCTGTCACAGGGACAGAGATGGAAACAAAGGTGAAGTACAAGTCTTGAGCCAATTTAGTGATTGTCTTGTGTTCTTTAAAAGCTTCAGTTTTATAACCCAGGGATGAAAGAAGGAGAAGCTAACTGGATAAGAAATTTACTGTTTGTTTTTTCCCTGAACATCTGCCATTTCTGCCTCCTCAGATAGGAGGGAATAGGCTGCTTGGTAAATCCTTAACAGCTTCTTTCTATGGGGTTTTAGCACTGATTTTTACTCTTCCATTGAGGACTTACACTCTGAACACCTGAATGTGTGATCAGTA
>NW_008670452.1:125276-126331 GCF_000695815.1 Acanthisitta chloris | reverse complement strand
TCCCTATAGCCAGGGGAAATATGTCCCACTGCTGAGAAGAGAACCTGGAGAAATGAATGAAATAGATTCCGAGTGCTTGAAGGTGAAGGTGAAGGAAGTTGAAAATGAAAGATGTCATCAAAAAACTGATGGTGCTTCTGTGTTTACTCTGAAAGTTATTAAACAATAACTCTAAATTATTAGTGCAATTGTGCCCATATTAAAAAGAAGTAGTTTTGTTGAGCTTTGGTAAGAAAATCAGCTTTATTAAGACTCTGGGAATAATTATCCCAAGTGATTTATCTCACTTGAATAGTATAACAGCACACACATCTGCAATGTATATTCTCATTATTAAAAGACCTTAGTACAAATATTTAAATATCTACTAATTGGAGGCTTGACATTTATTAGAATGTAGGTTTGTGGAGGGCTAAATAATGCTCTTAATGTAACATGACAGCATGAAAAAAAAGTTCATGTATTCCATTATTGGAGTGTCTTAAAGGGAAATTACAATGAGATGTAACTTGGATTTGTGATTCTCTTCCACCTTCCTCTGAGCCTGAACTTTGTATGGTTAACATTTGCTCAAGTATTTGGAAAAAACCAAGGGCTATCTTCATATATTTTCCCCCTCACCAATATATGGAAAATTCTTTTAGATACTAACAATTTTTGTGAGTATTCCTGATTGCTGTTGAGAAATAAACTGAGAAGCTAACTGCTAGGTAAACAAAGAGATTCTTTGAGCTGGAAAAACTCAGCTGAAGTTTAGGATAAAATCCTTCTGCATGGTCTGTTTTCCTGTTCCTGGATAGAGAGTCAGATACAGACACCCTAATAAATCTTCAGCCACAATATCAGGTGAACAATTTTTGTGAGTATTCCTGATTGCTGTTGAGAAATAAACTGAGAAGCTAACTGCTAGGTAAACAAAGAGATTCTTTGAGCTGGAAAAACTCAGCTGAAGTTTAGGATAAAATCCTTCTGCATGGTCTGTTTTCCTGTTCCTGGATAGAGAGTCAGATACAGACACCCTAATAAATCTTCAGCCACAATATCAGGTGAATAAA
>NW_008670452.1:71210-125251 GCF_000695815.1 Acanthisitta chloris | reverse complement strand
CTAATGTTTTCCCATTTAACTTCAAAGATGGAGTTCTCCTACTCTGCTGCTCTGTAGGAGAGTGCATATTGGCAAATGACACTCTTTTAATGCTTTCTGCCAATAACAGTACTTTCTGCCAATTTCTGTGCCAATAGTAGTGACTGTCTGTCAAAGCAAACAACTAATGAATGTCTCCAAATGACCTTTTAGCGACTAATGTCAACATTAACTACTCTGCAGCGTTTTTCACCTTCCCCTGAAATTGCCAGTGTTTTATTTTTAGTGTCTAAAGGTAACTGACATGAGGACATCCATATCTACAGTAGTTTGAATGGCATTGCTGCAGCAGCAGCTGATCTGCTTCTGCATCTTATGATGAACACTTGAGGTTATGTTGACAGATGACTCCTAGGGACAGGAGAAGTCCTTGCCTGTGTGCAAATTTCTCACGTAAAAGGCAATAAAAAGCACAAAAGAGTTATGACCTGTGTGTGAGCAGCAGGGAATAAGCTTTAGAGACTACTGCATCACATGAAGATCATGGTGTCTAAGATCCCTTGAAACAACTACAAGCATACACTTTCCTAGAAAATACAAGGAAAAGCAAGCTAAAGGGACTGAAGCTGGAATTGGAGAGTTAAAATTCCAGAAGAAAGACAGACTTCTGGTAGGACCAAGTTACCCTTTGTTAAACACAACTCTTTCCAATGTAAATGATACATCTTTAGTTTTCTGTCCTCAGTACTGTGTGACCCCACGTTATTCCCAAGCACCTATATTTAGCTTCCAACTCCAACTGACAGTGTGGTACAAACATGTAAAGGTAAGGAATAAGCTCCCTTGGATTTGAAAGGACTCAAACATATTGTGTAGAGATCTGCTCTCCGGAGGCTGATGTCAGAAGCCTACTCTTCTGACAACTCTACATATGTAAAGTGTATTTAAAACTTAATTTATGTCAAAAGTGTGGTGAGGTAATTAAAGCTTAACAAACAAATGAAATGCAGACAATGGGGGTGCAGCAAAATAGAGTATTCTATGAGATTGGGAAGTTGAAAAAGATATTTTATTGCTGAAGTGTAAATATTTGCATGCAAATAATCCTCATGAACTTGTTTTTCATAAGGGTTTTAATTATAGTCAGATGTTTTTTGTTAAGCATTTTAAACTATAGGTTCCTTTTACGTGGCAAATAGATAAAAACCTGCAAAACATATAATGTGAAATTGGGTACACAAAAGTAGGACAAGTCCTCCTGCAGTACAGAAGACACCTGGTGTTTTATCACAAGCACAAATGTCCATGTAACTTGGAAGATTTCCTACAGCTGTAAGTGGTTCCATAGTACGGAAACAAACCTGAAAGGTGTATAAGGTTGAATTCAGAGGTCTAGATGCTCAAATTCAGTTTCGTATGGCTTTAAAGGACAGATGTTGCATGAGTGCTGAGGGTTTGAGTAGAATTTGGGAAAGCCTCTTAGATGTTTGCATAGCATGGGCTGCTCAGAGCATCAGCTCTTGAAAGGCATTTTTTTCAAAAAGCCAGGAAATGATGCTGTTCTGTTTGGCAGGCAGAGGAAAATAGAACAGTACCAGTGTCTGGAGAAGGCTGGGTTTGCAGTGACAGAACCAGAATTCAGGGAACACCAGTTTCCCAACCAGCACACTGGACACAGGTAAACATCCTGACGTTTTATGCTTCCAACTTCATAACCTCTCTGCACTGGGTCTCATGTCAAATTCACAGCTCATGACTCCAGCAATGCACAAGCTTGTAATAAACCCAAATTTTTATCTTATGTAGGAAACTGTATAGCATAACTGAATCCTTATAGTACTACTTGCTTTATGAAAGTTGTTCAAACACTTCTGCTGTAGTAATGTAAGGCAGCTGTTGGGCATGGAAATCTCATTTCCAAACACCAACATTTAACAGCATTTTAAGCAGTTAAAACACAGTATTTTTTATGGTTAATTTTAGCTTGGTGTTACTATTAGACTAATACAAACTTCTGAACTTCCCCTTCCCCCTAGTCCTCAAACAAGAAACTGAAAACCTTTGAGGTGATTTCTCTCTGCAACATAAAAGAGAAACTGCCTGCATAAAATGGCTTTTAGTGTTGTGGTACACAATATAAGAAAGCACATTGTAAATTAATTATTCTCTGCAGACTACATTATTATGAGATTGAGATAAGCTTTGACCTTTGCTGCATCCATTTGCATAATACAGCATAGAGCACCATGCTGCTGTGTATTTCTCATCATCGACATGTGCTTCTACTGGTACTAAAATGTGTTCACTTAAAATAGTCCACTGTGTGAATTTTAATTGCAAACATACTCTTGATATTATTTGTTGGGCTAAAGTAGTACTGAGTACAATTTATCTCATAATACCCACTGGCTTTTGACACTTGAAACACAATGAAGAATAGAATTGCATATTGAGAACACAGGATATTGATCATAAAATGTCCATGCAAATGTTAGGCTTAAATTGAGGAATTCCTGCAGAATGAAAGGTTAGCATTAATTTTCAATTAAGCACAGTTATACTTGCAGGAACTAATCTCCTTGTTATGTACATGAGTGACCTTAACAGAGGTGAGGGTACACAATGAAGTTTTTCTTCAGCATGTGCAGACAGAATGAAAGCAGTTAAAAAATATCATTTATTAGTAGTCTATTTTAAATACAGATAGTAAAACAGGATGCTAGACTGGCTGCTTGGCAAATTACCACAATGGACAGATGGTTTTTCATTATCTGTTATATAGAAATACAAGGCTTGCAACAGTGTGTTTTGTATTGATGCTTATTCATCTGTGAGGGAGTAATTTTCAGGCCTCTTGTCCAGAAAACATTCTAAATCTTCCTTTGCATCTGCAGAACATCTGCTTAAACTAGGATTGTCAATGTCAATGTTTTATTTCTGGTAAGCTACAGACTGTCTTAATATCTTCCCAAAGCCAAAGAAATGAGTATAAAATAGGATTTCAGGGCTGGGATCCAGGATTTACTGTCTAGATGCATTCTTTCCTTTGCATGAGCGTGAAATCTTGCTCAATACTCATTCTACCCCTGGTAACATATTGTCTCAACAATTAGCACAGAAAAAAGAAGTTCCCCTTTGTAACAGTTTACAAATGGTGGGAAAAAGATACATTTAGTTTAGGTATTAATGTAACCAATATATTTGATGGCAAGAAACATTGTAGACAATAAACAGCCACATGACAAACATCTTATTAGGAAGCATGTCTCAATTCAGAGAGAGAGGTTCAGGATTTCACATCTACAAGACTTAAAAATTTATAGGTTATAAATCACAGGCTCTATTTCAAAGCCTCAGTATGGAAGTTGCAGTAGATAACAAGGTGTATTTTCTAGCTCCTTTAGGTACTCAGCATTTCAGTAATTCTTTGTATGCCAATAGTATTGTTGCTTTCCTCCAATTATCCCACCCCTTGCTGTGGACTTCCACTCTCTCCCATGCCTGTTGGAAGCATAAGCCAATATAATCAGCTCTGAGGACACCTATGAAACAGTAGAAGATCACTGTCCATAACAGTAGGTTTCAATGACCTAAGACTACTAGATAGTTTTTGCAGCCTTCAGTTTTGTAGTGTGTGTGCAATGTATATAACAAAGCTTACAGATATGTGTAATTATACACAGCATTCTGATAGGACTCTCATTGATAAAAATCACTTCTTGTGTTCCATAATGCTTTGAGAATTAAAAATTCCTCCAGTTCTTTAAGTTATGATAAAGGGAGATGCTGAGTAAATGCCTGACATGTAAATGTAGTGGCAAAGGTTCAGTTTCAAGCTCTGAAGGTTCAAACTATTCTGATTTACTTAATCCAAATCTGGGAAGTGATTCCGACTCTCTTACACCCTAGAGGAGAATTCCAGCCGTCAGATGTGGGATCAATATTTGAGGCCAGTAACATAAGCCAGATTTAATACTGAAGCTTTTTAAATAACCCCAGAGACATATTTCACCAGTGGTTGCCTAATGTTTATAGTATTTACAGGGGCTGTAGAAAACTCAGGGTAAGTCTTTCTAAGTACATAGAGGTATCCCATATGTGTGTGAGGATACCAGTTGTTACACAGTATTTTTAAATTTGGTAATTTTATCCTGACATTTCTACTGAGACACATCCTGAAGATTTTGAGAAATGCTGTTAGCTATTCCATGCTGTAATGTGGATGTAGTTTGTCCATGGTTTTTAGAACATCACTGAATGTGGCTGTATTCTATTTCCTAATATGCAGAAATATTTCTGTGGCATAGTTATTGTGCCTTATCAATTCTTTTGGATAATTTCAATGGGAGTTTAATCCTGATCTAAAAGTTGCTCTAATGCAGTGGTTTTCAGACATAAATTTTTAAGTCACAAAAACACTGTAGTCATTACCACTCTTGGTTAGATTCAGAACTTTGATGTGAGACACATCTCTGCTCATGGGCCATTCAGGCTTCAGAATAATCCCCATTAATGTAATTGTTTGCATGTATCCAGTTCTTTTAGCTATACTGAAATATTTCCTCCTGTGTTTTATAAACAAGTTAAGTTCACTGCCTATTTGAAAGTTTAAGAAAAAACATCCTTAAAGTGCTATTTTTAAAAATTTCTCCCTGAAAATGTTAACTCTTGCTCCAGTTCTATTTTTTTCCTCCTTTCAAAACACAGGGTAAGTATAACTTTTATTCCTAACATGTATTGCTAAGACATACCTAATTGCACTGCTTACCTTTGGTACTCCTTATTTTGTATAAGCACTGGCATATTCAGGTCTATTGTGAGGAAATGCATGACAGGTCTTGGTTGCAGTTGTGAAGCTGTTCTGATTGAAGGATGAATTCTCTGATTTTTTTTTTTTTTTTTTTTTTTTTTTTTTTTTTTTTTTTTTTTTTTTTTGCTGTTCACTTTGCTACCTGGAGACAGGAAAGCAGAGGAGTGCTAGTCTGGTCAGGGCTTGTCTTAGGTGAATAGTGTACTCAAGCTCAAACATGCAAGTGCAGGGCCACAAATACAAAAGATGTGTTTATGAATGTAGGTTTTGAGTTTACATCCTGCAAAAAGCCCTGAATACACTTGCAGAGATACTCTGTTTTGTTTACTCTGGCCTTGATCCACTTAAAAAGAACCAAGCTTAAGAATATATTTCTTGGACTCCTTTTCAAAGAAAAACTTCAGTTTTCACTGATGATTTTCTGCGGGGGTAAGCTGAGAGTTGTGGCAGTGCTGGATACCAAATGCCACAGCTGGTGAAAGCTTCTTGAACCCACTCCACATTGAGCCCAGTGTTGTTCTGTGGTTATTTAAAGGTGACTTATTTTAGCAGTGACAAAAAAGATGATTTCCCTTTTAACATTGCAGACATTGTGCACATTTTAGAAAGAGATGCACAGTTACTGTCTTTACTCTTAAAGAGCAAGGAAAGGTTCTTTACCTTCCCATGACAATTCCAGGATCATCATGAAGACAGAGTTATTAAATGCCAAGAATAGCACTAGGTATAGTTGGATAATGTGAAGTGAATCTGTATTGTGCTTTGCCTTTTACACTTATTAAATTAGATGTGATATTTCTCTTTGAGGCAAGATTGAACATACTGTGAAGAAAAGGGGAAAAGAAGCTAACCCTTCGTTTGGTCCTTCTATACTTGCAGTGTCTAAATCTGTTGTAATTCTGCCTAGAAGGGAAAACAGGGAAAATAATGGGAAATCATTAGAACAAGAGAATCCATCAATCTGCAGAAAGTTTAGGATTCAATAACTTTGGACACTTTATTAAAATTTTAAATGATAACGGTAGATGATTATATATTCTAGATCAAATTAGCAGGGTTTGGTTTTTTTTTTCATTTTGGGAAGGCTTGACCTAATTCCACCCTCAGAATGTGTGTTTCAATGGATGTTGCTCTTGAGAAAAAATGGTCACTATTCTGACCTGAGCTTTTTTATCTATTGATTAAAATGATCTCTTCTACCTGTCTTGACTCAGCATGGACTTGCAATTTTTCTGCGAACTTTTCTCCTGTGCTAAGGGTTTAGTTATTTAAAGCTTTCTATTGCAAAGAACATATCCTGTGTCTTTTTACACACAAAATGATACTAATTTATAGCAGTTGAAAAAACTTACTGTGTTGTGCACTGTATGTACCACTAGTATCATTAATCCTTATAAAAACAAATATTGCAAAGGACAGAAATTACCATTTCGTGCTATTTGAAAAAGGGCATAATTTTTATAGTATTTTGCTCATTCACTCAACTGTACTATGACCAGGGATAGAGACTTCCAAAATTTAAACAACATCTTGCAACCTTTTGTGAAATGAAAATGTAACTTACACTTTGATCAGAAGTTTCAGGTATTTTATTTTTTTTCTGTGGGATGTCTGAAAGTTCCTTAGAAATGTATTTCTGTCTATGATTACAGCACGAGAAGAGCAAATTTGTAGTTGCCATATGTGATTTAATACTGCTTTAAGTGTTGTGATCCTCCAAAAAAGTATGCTGCAGAACTCATCACAAGCTGAACATTAGAGAGAGTTCCTAAATGAAGGTGGTAGTTACCCAGCAATTTCCTTCCGTGTTAATTGGAATAAACAGCTCATCAAGCCAACCTGAAATTTTAAGGTAATGACATTGCTCCTTCTGGAGGTTTTCTCAGCATGGTGTGTATAGTCCTGTGGTTATTAGTAGAGCAGATAACTGAGTTTCCTTGACACTCATTCCAGCTATTTGCTCTGCTGGAATTTTACAGATACATATTACTGCCAAGCACTACACCACCAAGAGAATGTCCTTGACAAATTACCCTGCTGAGTCCACATATAAAAGGAAGTCTATCAACTGATTTCATCTCAGTTCTGTAATCTTAGGTTTTGTGTAATTTACACCAGATTGTTCTGGAACATAAGGATCTTAAGACAGTGTTGGATCAAGAGAAAATTAATAAGACTTCTTTATTTATAGTGTGACTATTCATATTTTTATTTTGGGAAGTAAAAATCACTTTGCTTAAATTCGGTTGTGAATATCACAGTCCGGTTTTTGTGGCTGTAGATTTAGATTTTGTTTTTCTCCCCCTTCAAGGTAACATAAGATTTTGGTGGGTGTTGTTTTTTGTTTGTTTGTTGGGGTTTTTGTTGTATTTTTGGGGTTTTTTTTTGCTGTGGAGCAAAGAGTATGGTGAGATTGCTTCTCTTCTGGACAAACACGGATGCGAACTACTGTTAGCAGCCTTCTGGTAACTGTAACTTCTTTAGGTTCAAACTGAAGGAGAGAAAGACCAGGTTGGATGTGAGAAAAACTTTTTTTCCTGTGAGGGTGGTGAGACACTGGCACAGGTTGCCCAGGGAGGCTGTGGCTGCCCCAACCCTGGCAGTGTTCACAGCCAGGTTGGATGAAGCCTTGAGCAACCTGTTCTGGTGGGAGGTGTCCCTGCTCATAGCAGAGGGTTGGGACTAAATGATCTGTAAGGTCCATTCCAACCCTTAAATTCTATGATTCTATGATTCTCTCATGTGTACACTTGAAACTGAAATACCCACATGATTTGACTTTCGATGGGTCATGTGCTAAGTACATGCATATGAGCAAGAAAGTTCAAAAATACTTCAGGACCTTAATAACATGATAGCAGATACTTAATGAAATAATTATGCCTAAGATTAGGAGATGCTGATTACTTCTAAGAGTAATACTACAGCAGTCAAATGACATGATCTTAAAATTCTAGGGGTTTTAAGTGATTTAATTTCTAGCACTTCATTTGAGTTGGGAGGGTCTATCTTGGGACTTCACTGAAGAATTATTTTTAAATGGTAATTAAAACTCATTTCAGGTCTACCTTAACTTAATCTAAATGCCAGCAGATTTTTTTTTCCCCACTTGCCCTCTCTGGTCCTTATCATTTATCTGAATTAATATGACTTAAGTTACTGCTTCCATCTACGTAATATTTCATCCTTTTCTATACATTTGCACATAGGTTTGTATTTATTTTTCTTTTGATTTATCGATTTCATTCATGGCCACAGAAGTTCAAAGAATCCATCACAGCTTTGAACCTGTGACAAAATTATGTTCTGACTTTGAAATTCAGTTTCATCCGGTGGACTTCAGACAAGCAAAATCTTTGGTCAAAATGCCTTTTTTGAAACCAGTGTTTGAATGATGATTTTTAACAGTTGGGATAAATAACAACTTGAAGACTATAAAAAAATTGCCATAATTTGAAACCTCAAAGCAATCCAGTGATTAACCAAATATGTTCCAGTGGTTGACTGCATTGTTGACCTGGATGTGTCTAATTATGGCATCTTTCAGCTTTAAAAATGTCAAGGTTAAAATTTCATTCCTTTCCATTTTCCTTTAAAAAAGATGGTTCTGCAAATTTTATGTTTACCAGAAGAGATTCATGAGCTTTTTCAGGATAATTAATCAAACTTGGAATCATGGTATTCTTTACTAAGTTTAAAAACACTCAGTGAATGTTTCCAGCTTTACCCTGTAGGAACAAAATTCTGTTTGCAGAATGTTTGGGTTTCTGGTGTTTATCCTAAGTGTGTTTTCAATATGTTAGTTGGAAATATTAGACCTGCATTAAACAGAGACCTGTCACCTTTCTCTCCCAGTAACCTTTCCTTAGAGCAGTTCAGCAAGGAACTTCAGCTCATGGGTAACTGGGGGACATGAAGATGACTGGGGCTGACAAATGATTAAGTCCCATTCTGAATCTGATTGTCATGTACACAGAGTCAGCTTAATAACTGTTTAGTGAAAACATGTTCCAAGTAAAACAATCGGCTTCCACCCATCTGGTCCATGTACTTTGCAGATTGAAAGGAGAAAAGTAATTTCTTGCATTGAGAACTCCTCTTTCTGGGGGAAAATGAACAAAATTGCTCTGCTGAGCAGAGTGTTAGTCATAGTTTTTCACAGCTGCAAAATTGGCAGCTGCAAAAATGGACTCATTTTGCTTTACTTGCACAACTTTTTTGCCAGTGTAGTGTATATGAAATGTTTGTGCAAGGCAAGGGGATCCTCTGGAGAATGTGCAGAAGGAAAAAACCTGAGTACTCAGTTTCAGAAAATGTCTTTTTAAACAGGCAGAATCCAAAGATAGTGACTGTTTCATCACTTGCTGTCCTGCAGTGTAATATTCTCTCCTTAAATTCACAGCCACCAATTTAATGAGAAATTGTCTTAAATCTGTTGAGCCTCACAATGGCCAATTCTTTTTATGATTATCATTAAATGTTTATTGTTGGTGGTTATAGTTTATTGCTAATGATCATGACTTTTTATCTGTCTATAGAGAAACAGCCACAGTTATTTACGCTGCTGTGTCAGTTTATTCTACATCTGTGGTCAGCAGAAATTAAATCTGAAATTAGCCATTAAACTTACATATGGGGGAAAAAATTACACTTGCTCTTTTAGAGTAGCAGGAAGGACAACAACTGTTCTTAGACATGAATCATTGCAGTTTAGTTTTAATGGTATGTCAGAGTTTTCACAATAGGAAGTGATAAAAACCTGTGTTCACATCAGTAGGTTTGTTCTAGTGTTGATTTAGGAAAAAAAGAGAAAGTAATAGAATAGAATTTTATTTTAGTTTATTTTTATTAATCTGAAAATCTAAACTTGTCTTAAAATACTTTTTGAAAGAGTAAACCCTGAGGAAGTTTATTTAACCCAAAATGCAATTAATGAGGTTCTAGAAGTAGAAACGAAAAAAAATGGATTAATTACTTACACTTTCTTTTTCCAAAGTTTCAGAGAGCAAATTTGTTATTCTCACACTACCAGAGTGTTTTCTTGAGACCTCGGGAGCCTGGGTGCTAATGCAGTTTGGAGTTACTAATTCCCATATCTTATGTCAAATATTTTGTAGCTGGCTGAAATTTGCATAACTCATCACATATAACTTCACTGCTTTAACAAATTTAAAAGCATTTGAAAGTTTCTGCAACAGAAAATGCTTAGACAACATTTTGGTGAAGAAATTTTTCCTAATATCTAGTCTTTACTGATATAAAGAACCCTAATATAATTAGAAAATGATGCAATCTAGATGCTGAAGTTGTTAGAACCATGTGGAATCTGGAGGAAGAGCTAGTACTGATGTTTCTGAAATTAGTAGTCACAGAAGTAATAAAAGCAGGGGTTGCATTTATTTCTAAAGATATTATTGTACAAAGTAAGAATGAAGGGATTTTAAAGGACCACATACCTCACAAGAACATTTTGATGTCTCAGTTTTAATCAACAACTGTTTCTCTTAGTGTGCTTAGATGCAAAGAGGAACATCTCGATGTCCCCACACACTCACTGGCTTCAGAATTCAGAGTAGCTCTGCATATGCAAGACCTGCAGGGTCAGCCCCTCTGAGATCTTTACTTTGTTCTCATGCAGGATCCTGTGTTTATCGTGCCCGTGTTTCTGAGTCCCAGAAATAACTGGTTCTATGCAGCTCCACACCTCAAAGCAGGGAGTGTGACAGAGTTTGGTTTTTGCTTTTGTTTGGCCATTCAAAAAGAGTAATTAAAAATGAATGATCCTAGAGGCAGATTTTATAGCCTTTCCTTTTGCATTTTTAATGTTAATTGACCAATTTCAATATGAATGAGAAGTTACTCCTAAATAAACACAAGGTCACATTTTCTGCATGGAAGAAGTTCCTGGTCTAATCTTTCTTACCTCTGTGGGGGGAGGGTAGGTCAAGTTTTCTACTTGCTTATTCTGCCCAGTCAGTGTCAGGGAAAGTAACCACGTCCTCTCAATTGCCTTTCTGGTTCTCTGTTAGGAATCATATTTAATCACATGTTCTCCTCCATGCTCTTTTAAAATGTGATATCATGTATCAGAAAAGGTCTTGTCTGCTCTTCCTGGGGACTTTTGTGGCTTAGCTCTTCTTAATTATCCTTAAAATGTTGATTCCATCTCCAGTGGACCTGTAATACAGCCTTCATCATTGACTTATTAATTACTGAAAAAATTATGATCTTTCCATCATTAGCTTTCTAAATGTGAGCAAACTGATTTAATTACCTTCTTTCAAATCCTTCCCTGCAACTCCTCTCTGGTGTTATGTCCAAAAGGAGCTATCCCAAAGCTCAGGTGGCTTATATTTGAGACTTGATCCCAGCACAGTGATGACTGTTGTCCTATTGTTTCCTTATGCTTCCTAATGCTGACTTAATTATTGGCTTTAATTTCAGATTACAGGCTCTGCAGTGGGGACTAATTTTTTGTGGTTTTTTTTATGACACAGAGTCCATTTTGATACTGGGGCCAGGCTAAAGTAATCCCCACAGTAAAACAAAACAGGTGAACTGGAGAACTCTGTCAGGTCTGTGTTAGGGGGATTATTAGAGATATAGCTGCAGCAGCACTGGAGACCTACCTCTGAGATTTGGTTGTGAAAATTCAGTGTCCTTCAGCCCAGATATAAAGTGCTATAGAGTTGCTTTTGCTCATGCCCAGTTATTTAAAGATCATGGAATTAGTTCAGAACATTTCCTAAGGCAAAGGAAAAATTCTTAATGCTATGCCATACAGCAATTAACCCTTTATGCCATAATTGTGCATAATTTTGAATTCAAATCCTACAAACAGGCCTCCCCATTAATGAAGACGGGTCTTGCCATGCAGTATGCAAAACACTTTACATCCACAGGCTTCTTGGGATGCATGTGGAAATTTCATTGGGCTATAAGGGCTCTCAAATGTCTCCCTGATAATTGTGCAGTCTGTTGCATATTTCTCCTTGTTTCCAAACCCATGGATTGTGGCTTATTGCTTGAGATGTTACTGATTGTTGTGCTTGGAGTCTGACAACTGAACACAGTAACTGCAGCACTTGGTATGTTGTTAAGATGTAATTCCTTCCGTGTAAATTCTAGTGAAGGTTAATGTGATGTAAGTTCCAGTGTTATCCTTTCTAAGACATGAGCCGTGCAGTAAAGAGTATTAGGAAAGCTTCATTTGATCCTGGCTGTTGGGTCTTTGGGGAGAACAAATAACAGGGGATTGAGGAAAAAGTGTGCTGTAAGAATTCCACAGGAAAATCAGTAACAAAAGGCTCAAGTAACTGTTCCTGATGAAAGAGAAGCAACTGAATGTGTCTTTGTGATTGAAAGATAGAAGAGGTTTTAATGTAATTTTATTCTTTGGGACCGAAAGGGTCAGCTCAGTACTCAAGTTTAACACAAAATGTAGTGTGACTGGGAAGTGATAACACTTGGATAGAATAGGTAAAAATGCTATTGCATTGGTTCTCTTCCCTGTCTCATTACTGCTCGCTTTCAGCTTGGTAATTGCAAGAGAATTTGGACTTTATCATCTCTGTCTCAGGGTAAATGCAGTGAGACAACCAAACTGCCTGGTTTTCTGAAGTGTCTGAGTTTTTCTCTGTGTCTGTGTTTGCAATCCTGTGTTGCTTACAGAGAGAGGTTTCTTAAACCTCTCAGCAAGACAGCATAAAAACCCTGTATATGGCAAAATGGTAAATGCTCCTAATGTAAAGGAATGGCTGCAAATGGACAGTAAGACAGGAACCTGCACATCAAAGTATTCAGACTAGTTTAAATTATTTGCTGTTCATAATACAGCATGAAGCTGAGTTATGTTTCAGCCAATAAAGCATGTGGCTGCACTGTCAGATGGAAAAATCATCAAGGGACTTAATCAACTATTATCCTGTAGTCTTCAAATAATCTCTTCAATGAAAGATGATTGGAATGTGTTGATAACTGTTTCGTATTTTAAACAGTATTCTGATTATTTACTATCAACTAATGATGACTTTGAAGTCACTTGAGGCATGGCAGAGTTAATCATTGCATTGGGCTATGAAAATGCAACACAGGAAACGGTTGTTGAAATGTAATTTATATTTTTCTCCAGCCACCTCTAGATGTGCCTTACAGAAATGTATCCCAGCCCCTGTAAGCTGTAATGCAAGGGACTCCTATGTTTGATTCTAACTACTGCTTTCTAAATTTGTTATTGTTATATCTTGTACTGAATGACAGTGTTGTCCCTGCAGCGTAGTGCAAGAAAGTTGTGAGTACTCCTCCAAGTTTGTAAATGAGCAATCTTAGCCTGAGTTTCTATGCTTATTATCTCTAAATAAGCCTCTGATAGGCTTTAAATACAGTTTTGAAGCTACCTACTAAAAACCTGATTCCATGAGCTTTGCTAATTTAATCAAGAAGCAGATTTTACCCTGTAATCTCTGTGTCCTTTTAACATTAAAGAGATCCAGTTTTTAAACATGAGAAGTTCAAAAGAAATAATTTCTGTGTAAAATACATAAAAAAACGAGTAAAAAGATTTTTGCCGCATGATTTGTGACAGCTAATTTTGAGAGTTATTTTTGTTGTAAACTATTTGTAAGCAGTTCACAGACTTGAATGTGTCACAGGGCTCATGTGTCCATCATAAAATCTACAGCTGTGTGTAACTACTGTCAGCTTTACATCTAATTCTCTGTTAAATCAATACCCAAGGATCACTTAGATCCTCAAGGAGATTCCTCCATCCCACTTCTTGGCTTGGATGCTCTATGGTCATCCATAATTCAGCTCATCAGAATGTCCCTAGACCATCAAGGATGATAAATATTGATTTCACTATATACCATGAAATATGTCTTTGGGCCCTTGTTCCAGATTCTTGCTCTCTTTGGTATGTTGTTCTGCCCTCTATTTAATCTCCGTTATCTCTTTCCTGGGAAATTCTCTGAGCAAGTTTGGTCCAGAGTCAGGAAAACTCACCAGAGGACAAAACAGGCCTCAATTTTTCAGTTCAAAAATCATGTATACAAACGCAATCAAGGTCCTTCTCAAGACAGAAGAGTTGAGAGATCACACAGATATGGCACAGACTCTGTTGTTGCACTTTGACCTGGAAGAAATCCACTTTTCATAGATTCATAGATTGTTAAGTCGTTGGAATGGACCTTACAAATCATCTAGTCCCAACCCCCTGCCCTGGGCAGGGACACCTCCCACCAGAGCAGGTTGCTCAAGGCTTCATCCAACCTGGCTTTGAACACTGCCAGGGTTGGGGCAGCCACAGCCTCCCTGGGCCACCTGTGCCAGTGTCTCACCACCCTCACAGGGAAAAACATGTTCCTGATATCTAGCCTAAATTTCCCCTCCTTCAGTTTGTACACAATTTCATACTGCCTTGGACAAAGCCAAGGCCCTTCAGGAGTGGTAGTTAGAGGGCAGTGAATTTTTAGCTGTCCTAAGGAAGTCAAACCTAATTGTCTAGAATTTTAATAGTCTTGTAGTCAATTCTACTATGTTATCAAAGTGGCATCTAATAGGCCATGAAGCACAAGCAATGTCAGAAGACACACCCAAAGTAGCTGTGGTGAGAGCATTTTGTCCTCAGCCCTGTAACACTGTGCTAAGAAAACACCCTTACATCTCAGTCTGTCCTTCCAAAGCAGGAACCAAGGCTGCTCCCCCAGCACAATTGCAGAGCTGACCTGGATATGACATTGTGAATTGTTGAGATGATGGATTGATTTTAGTATTCCTGTTTTCCTCTAATTTTGTCCAGACATTATTCAAGTCTTGGGAGTAATCATGTAACAGAGAAATCTTTATGAGCAATTAGGGATCCTGGAGCAATCTGCATAGTGTGCAGAAGATTATGGTAATGTGGTTGAGATTTGATTTGCACAACCCAGTGCAATACAAGGGTTAATTGTCTGTGGAACTGCAGCATGAGGGTTAATTTGAACAGATTAGATTACCATGATTAGCGGTGCCTGGGGAGCAGCATAAAATGATTCACCATTTAAACTGGTTTGCTGCTGCTGGAATGAAAATAACTTATGCAGATAAATCAAATTATCATTGCTGAGGACAGAGAATATGAGTGTAACATTTGAGGGGGTGACTGTTTGGTTCTCTTATATGTCTAACTCAGCCCCACTAAAACAATTTACAAATTTCTTCTGGACTCAGAAAACACATGTGAAAATTAACCCTGAGGTGTCTCACAGAGCTGAACTTCCTGGAATACCAGATTTTAAAGTGAGAGATTTAAAATATTCCAGGTAGTTTGCTATTTTCTAGAAATGTGCCAAAATTAGATGGACATGATTTAAAATGTATAATAATATTAACAGCAAGAATTACTGAGAGTAAAAAATGCTGAAACACATTGCAAGGGTTATTTTTGCCATGTAGTTTTCTAGAACTCTCAGTAGAAATGGAATGATGTTTCTGAAAGACAGAACTGTTTCCAGTCTGTGTTTTCAGACAGAAATATGGTCACTCAAAACAGCTCTATAGAGCAGAATTTTCCATAATTTTCAATTTTTATCTAAGTATACTTACTAAAAATGAATGTCTATAGTATGAACACACATGTTAACTACAGGCACACATTTCTATGTGTAATCTGTGTGTCTTCCTACTTGTCAGCAGTAAATTTCTACCTTTCAAAGCTAACATTAATTTGAGCTCTTACTCATGCCCATTGCATATTATCTTAAAGATTTAATCAGACAAATTATGTTGCGTTATTTAGAAAGCAGTGCTTGGATATCACAATTAGATAAGCTCTTTGAAGACATAACTCCTGTAATTGCTGTACCTGGAATACTGTGTGCAGTTCTGGTGTCCTCAACATAAGAAGGGCATGGAACTGTTGGAGCAAGTCCAGAGGAGGCCACAAAGTTGCTAAGAGGACTGGAGCATCTCCCCTATGAGGACAGGCTGAGGGAGTTGGGGCTGTTCAGCCTGGAGAAGACAAGACTGCATGGAGACCTCAGAGCAAATTTTCAGTATCTGAAGGCCCTACAAGGAGCCAGAGAGGGACTGTTTGTTAGGAACTGCAGTGACAGGACAGGGGGTAATGGGTTCAAACTGAAGGATAGAAAGCCTAGGTTGGATGTGAGGGAAACGTTTTTCCCTGTGAGGGTGGTGAGACACTGGCAGAGGTTGCCCAGGGAGGCTGTGGATGCCCTGACCTTGGTGGTGTTCAAGGCCGGATGAAGTGAAGTTTTGAGCAACCTGATCCTGTGAGGAGGTGCCCCTGCCCAGGGCAGGGGGTTGGGACTAGATGATTTATAAGGTCCAACCCTTAAATTCTATGATTCTACTGTTGATGTGATTATATAAATTAATTGCTTAGCATTTAACTGTATATAGTATCTTATTATTATTAGTGCAACTCCTTAAAATAATTGTCCTACAAAATGTGGTATTCATTTTTGACATAAAATTTGGGCTATGGATATTTTACAATTAGGCTTCAGTGATAACAATTATCAGTTAGGATTCACTTTTAAGATTCAACAAATGACCTAAGAAATCTCAAGTTGGTAGCTAGCTGTCTAATGCTTAGAGTAAAGCATAACTATCTGATACTTCGCAAAATATATGTATCTATTTTTATGGAGTTATGTACGGGTTTTGTCCTCCTAGTTTGAGTGTTTCATTTAATTTGTTATACATACACAAAGTTATCAGCTGATTATTCTAACAAAACCCTTTGTGACTAAACCACTTTTATCAACATTACATGTGTCAAAACCTTGGAGTCATTCAAATAACCTAGGGAATGTTCATTGTCTTTCTCCCCCACACCGTGAGCTGGAGTTACAAGGTGCAGATATAAAGTAATACTTCAAAATACTTTTTTATCCATCTAAATGAGCTGAAATAGTGAAGATTATAAGACTTTTTTGCAAGGTGTTTTTTACTAAAATAGTTTGTATTGCTTTTTTTGCTTGTTCTTGACACTGTTTTGAGTAAATCTGAGTTCTGAGACATGCCTAAGACAATTAAATATTTATGCTTCCCAAACTGAATTTTTAAAGAACATTTTCTGTTTACAGGAGTCAGGTTTGCTTTGTTTTTATGGCTTTTCTTACAGCTTATAAGATACTTTTTTTTTCTTCATTGCAGAAAAAATATATATTTATGTGTTTGCCAAGACTTTGCTGAAAAAGCAATAGGCAACCTGAGTATAACATTTTGTGTTCGTCCATATTTCTGTTTTTAAGTCCTAACACCTGTGATATTTTCCATTTTGTTTTCTATTAGGCCTGAAATTGAAAACTATTTAAAACCTAACAAGCCCCAGAGTCTTCCCCTGTCCTCTGAACAGCAACAGAAGTATGGCTATTATGGGTTGACATATAAATGAAGTACAACCCCTGCTTTTCAGCAGGTGCTCAACTGGAACTTTTGCCAGTGGAATACCATAAGAAGTGAAATGTTAGCTGCTGACTCTGCTGATTTTGGCTACAGACTGCTGCTTTTATGAATCATGTTTGTTCTTCTGCCTTTATTTGTGGTTTCTTTATGGACTTTATGGAAAATGAAGCACTTGTCCTTTTACCTTGGAGGTCCAGCAGGTCAACTGGAGCAGGAGGAGTAACTTGGCAAACTGGCCACTGGGTATGTGCAGATTGATCATAGAGTGTTTATATAGTAATTCAGACTGATCCAGAGTACAAAGGGTGTTACATTGCCCTATGTGTGGTGCCCAATTGATCTTCCAGATTACACAAGCAGAAATACTGGCATATAATGAACTATGGAAAGCAAGCTGTTAAAATGGGTAGGGGTAAGATTAGGGTTTACCACATACTCAGTGGTCAGCCATGATACTGAACAGTGACAGTACAAGTATTCCTTATTTCATAAAATCAACCAGGTTGGAGAAGACCTCAAAGATCATCGAGTCCAACCCTACCACGGTTACTAGGCCATTCAGTCTCATCTTGAAAACCTCCAGGCATGGTGAATCCACCACCTCCCTGGGCAGCACATTCCAATGCCTGATTACTCTTTCTGTAAATACTCTTTTCCTAATATCCAACCTAAACCTCCCCTGGCAGAGCTTGAGTCTGTGCCCTCTTGTCCTGCTGCTGGTTGCCTGGGAGAAGAGACCAACCCCCACCTGACTCCAACCTCCTGTCAGGGAGTTGTAAAGGGTGATAAGGTCTCTCCTAAACTGTTTGCTTATGCTAGAAGTTTTTCTTGTGCATTATTATTAGGTTTTCTTTCCAAGGAAGAGAAAGGATGTTATTGGAAGTTCCTGCATCATTTACTGAATTAACAGTTAAGGTACTATGTTTTGCATCAAAATCACCAGAGGATGTTCAGATTACAAATCAGAAAATAAATTTTCACTGAAAGAATGTTCAGACATTGGAATAAGTTGCCCAGGGATATGGTGGAGTCATCCTCTCTGGAAGTGTGCAAGATGTATCTGGATGTATGTGGCACTTGGGGCTATGGTTTAGAGGTGATTATGGTGGTGCTGAGTTGGCTGTTGGACTAGATGATTTTGAAGGTCTCTTCCAACCTTGTTGATTCTGTGACAATCAATGTCTTCAGCATGTTACTGTCAGCTGAATTCCTTTAGCCAACCCTTTCCTGTTCCTCAGTTTCTCACCATTTTTGCACAAGATCATAAAGAAAACAAACCCTGAAATTTTATGGAATCAGGTTTGGGGAGATGTTACATAATTGTTTATTTCATTCAGATTAACACTTCTAACATTCACTTCTCTGAGTAATAAAGCCTGTAATGAGAAGCTCATAAAAATAGGTATTTTAAAGCAGAAGCTCAGTCTTTTATAGCTTTATACTTTGCCTGATGATTTACACCTATGAAAAATGAGTGCAAAGCTCCTGCCCTGTCAGAAGGACAGGGCTTTCGTATACTCTTTGCAAAGGCAGAAATCACTAAGAAATGAAGACCAGGACTAGAGAGGCAAATCCATCATCAGTGGAGCTGTGTTTACTCAGAGGGCATACCATCAGTTTTGAGTATGTACAATCTTTCAGTGATCCTGAAACATCAGTGGATATTTTAAAAAACATGTTCCTCACGAATGACTGGATCACTGGCACTCTGGGCATTACCAGCTGCAGCACTGAATCACAGTCAGACATGAGTCCTGACTGGATCACCCCTGTTCAAATTTTGATGTATAACCCATAACTCACTTTATCAGCAATAATTTGTTGAATTTTATCTTTTGCCTTAGCTCTTCCCACTAAATATTCCTTCAGCTAAGAAGTGATCCTGAATGGAGAATAAGCAGTAATCATATGCCTTTTATAGCTCATGAAACCACAGTAACCTCTTTCATTTTAGAATGTGAACATTCCAAAAAAAAAATTGTATCTTTGCTGACATGAGCCGAATTAACTTCTTTATTGGTCCTAGAGCTGTAGCTCTAAAAGTCATTGAGATTGTGAAGAGCCTGAATAATTTGCTTTTCCAACCATCTTTTAATATATTTCCTCTGCAAATCAATTAATGTGTCATAGAGCTCAATTGCCTGTCCATAAAATGGGAATGGTTGCTCAGAACTGTGAAATCAGGGTAACAAGAACCCTAATAATACAGAAGGTAAATACTATTGCAATACTCTCTCAGCTCTATGATGGTATTTTACATTTGCAGCAAGTCTCAGGAAAGATGATAAAGTGCTGATGTACACAGAAGTAATGGAGGCTGGAGGAGGAATTAGCCTTGCAGTATCTTCAAACACAACATTGCCAACTACCACATGTGTTAGTGAAAATGTTGGTTTGTATTGGTAAAAAACATCTAGATACACTGTCAAGTATTAAGGAAATTCTGTAAGGCAGTTCCTTTAGGAACTCTTCATTAGGAAGAGGCCAGTTTCAAATCTAGTAAGTCTTCTTAATAAAAACCCATACTGGCTTCATTTCACTTGGCCTAGGCTTCATTTATTTATTTGTCTATAGTCTGAAGGATGAGTCAAGCAGCTTTAGTGGTGCCATCAGCAAGGCAAAATGCAATCATCTGAATATTCTTTAATTAGGGTTCCGATTTTAATGAGCTTGCAGCACAGTGAAGGAGATTAGATGTTTGCAGGTACTGGGTGAGGGAAGAAATAATTAGGAAGGCTCTAAAAACTGACATCACAGTAAACTTTTCTGTCAGCTGTCTCTTCAGGGACTGGTTTAAATCCCAAAATGTTAAAGGGAAATCACTGCACAAACACAAGTTCCAACTGAATGGAACCAAAAGTAGGAGATATGGCAAATTCCCCGATCAAAGCAAAGGAAGAAAGATGATACTAATTTGTTAGGGCTGTGAATCCTCATTTCAGAAATATTATCATCCTCTGAATACAGAGGAAATATTGAGATTTCACTTTTCTGTGGTGTTTTTTGTTCTACAAGTATACATTCAAATATGTACTAGTAAATATATAAGTAAAATCTTTTTTCTATTACAGACAAATGCCTTCCACCAAGAAAATGTAGATCATCCACCAGGAGTCACTGTTCTTTGTGATCTTCAATGATGTTCTTCACCCAAGAACCTCAAAGCACAAATCATTTTAGTGGGGCAGGTAGGAGAGCCACTTCCATCTTCTCTTATAGTCTAGCAGCTGTTTGAATAGCTCATGTGGCAGTATAATGATTTGCACAGAAAAATAAGAATTGAAACTGTGGGAAGAACTTTGCCTCATGTTCCAAGTGTATCTTCCTGTGTATCTTGGAACCAACTGATGCAACTCAACACAGTTCAGTGCTTTGACATAACCAACTTGTTAAACAAACTTGGCAGTGGCTGAAATAGTGGATTATTGTGATGTTGGTGCCTATTATCAATAGTAATAAATATCATAAATAAATAAAACCACTAACAGAATTCAAAATTTTTAAGTTAACCTCCAGGATTGTGATTTTTAAGGACTCAGATTTTCCAGGTTCTGAGAAATCTGGGGATTAATGTTTCCTCTAGCTGTGTGTCAGAAAGCCACGCACAGTGGAACTGTTTAAGCACTGAGGGCAATCTCCTTTGTGGGTTTTTTTGAGCTCAATGTCTTCAAACAGTATTAGAACAGCAGCAGCTTAAATACTTCCTAATCATAAAGAAAGCATAAGTAACACAGTGCTTTAAGAAGGTGGTTTTGAACCAGCTTTAGCACAGTGATTTGCCTTTTTCTGTTTTGGTTTGATTTTGGCTTAACACTGAACTGTTTTAGCACCAAAATAGTTTAGTATATTCAGCACTTACATATATATTTTACCAGAGAAAACAGGAATAAGGATTCCAGAGGTTTGTTCTTTGTGTTCTTTATAAAGTGAATTATGTGGCTAAACCCATAGTAATCTTGGGAAATTTGAACTTCTAAGGAGTCAAGGATTAGGTTTTGATCTGGTTCTGTTATTCTGGTGCAGACTAGAATGACTCATGTGCAAATACTGTGCATATGTCATATGACATCTGGAATAAGTGAATCCCAGAAGATTTTAAGACTTATTTTGAGTCTGTTTCAATCTTGAATATAATCCCAGAATGATTTCTATCTAGTCCCTGTAGATTGAGGCATCTTTGAGACTAATTACATTATGTGTTGGGGATTAGAAGAAATGGGGAAAATATGTGAGAACTGGGCAGAGAAAATTATTACCTTTCAGTGAATTAACTACTAACCCAAGTCTTGTCATATATTATGAATGAGAAGCTCATTTTTGCTGGCATCCCTTCATATGTTCAAGACATTATGGCTGGTAAAATTAGCTGTTGAAGTACTTTTTTCTTAGATACTTTTGTACCAGAAGATGGAGCTGGAGAACCTGGATTCAAGATCTCAGCAGGATCAAAATATCTTTTAGTAGTGTTGACCTGAGTTTTGTAATCTCCATAGATGAGATCAAAAGAGGGAAATTGCATCACAGCTATTTCACCATTTTATAGCCCTGTAGCCTTTAAAACACACTAAATCTGAGCATACAGACAGAATCTAAGTAAAGTCAACCTAAAATAGTTAATGAACAAATACACATTTCAATGGGAAACTTCCGTAAAATAATACATAGATTAATATTTTTGTCAGAAATACATACAGATTAATTTAAAATTCCAGTGGGAGAAGTCTCAAAGGTTCAGGTGAATGGAGTTATATTTATATAAGATTATTCTTTGCAGGACTTTTATTAGATTATGAATAGAACGGGATATGATCCTGCAAACTTTTTCACAGGCAAACCTCACACACAAACTGCTGCTGTGGAATTTTTAAGCAAGATACCTAACACCAATTAATCTGAAGAGCCAATGCATATTTGGATGCTCTGATGGATGGCACTGATGTATTTTGCACACTATTTTATGCCCTACAGAGCCAGGGTCATGAAACATGCCTACATAAGTGCCATTTTCAGAGTTTCCAAGCAAAATAGAAGTGTGTACATTTTATTAACACAGATGGCAAGAATCCTAATCATTCACAAACATAGCAACCTCCCCCTCTCCCTCCCACTAATATTTCAGCCACTGAGGATCTAACTAACCCTGCAAAATAACTCTAAAGAAAGAATAAAATACAAATTTATGATTCCCTATTTTTAAGAGCAGCAGTTGGCAATGTGTACATAATGTTGTTGCCACTTTATCTGCTTATCATAAATGCCACATACAAATCAATAGCTCTTTTTCTATTCTGTTTTCAAAACAAATCTTAAATGTTTGAAAAGCACTCAAGATAAGTACTATTTTGATATTTAACTGAAAAAAGTAGTATATTTGTCATTTACTTGTATGCAAAATCCCCATTGATTTATTAAGAACAACTCAGGGAGATTGGAACTGTTGGGCATTAATTCATTGGTGGGTGGCCCCATGTGGCTGAAGTTCTTTCCTGTTGGAAATGTCCTAAAAGTGTCTTTTAGTCCATTTATTCAGTGGAAAGACAAGTCATTTCTTTCCTGAACCTTCTACTCAGTTTCTGAGTTTCTATGTTTTTTTTCACCAGGTCTTCCTGCTTTTAATTATAATGTAAATCCAGCTGTAACATTCTTTGGCAAATATTAAGCTACTTCCAGCCTGGTCTTTTCCCTCCTCTCACTCCCACTCCCAAATGCCAAAGAAGCAAAACTGAGGCTTGCACATCACCAGCTTTAATGGGTAATTACCTCATTGAGCTCCACTAATGCATAACCCTTTTACATAGTAATTCTTTTCCTTTTATCAGTGAATTTTAACACTGCAGGGTAAAAGTTCATGTGTTCTTTTATTCAATAAAAGCTAAGAAAATAAATATTCTGACATATTTTCAAGAAAGGTTCACCTCTCTTAGTCTCTCTAACCTGTAACAAATGTGCAGTGAGAGGCTTTCAGTAGGAGTTTTGGATAGTTTTCCCTGATATATTCTACCACCTTCTGGACAAACCAGTGCTTGTAAAACTGGATAAACTTGAGGTTGCTGGTGATATGTTGTTGGAGATTGTTAAAACAAGTGCTGTGAAATCAGTAGAGTTACCACAATATGGATGTAGTGATGAATCACCATAAAGCTGAAGTAGTATATAGTTGTTAAATAATTTGTGGCAATTAAATATGACTATTTCTTGCAGAATTATTTCATAAATGGATATAGCTGAAGAAGAGACTGAAGAAGAAAAGACTCTCAGCTGACAACATTGTGAGTATGATAAGTAGTGTTAATAAGAACAAAATAAGGAAACCTTAACCATGGAACTTTGTCTTAATACTCTTCTGGTAATATTTTTTGTATCATTTATTCCATGGTGCATTGAAAGTTTTCTAAGGTGCACCATACTAAAGGACAAATCATGTCTATGTTGGTCATAATCTGTAAGCAGTCATTTTATGAAATAATTGCAACCTTTGAGTCACTTTGCAAAATGACTTGAATGACACATTCTGCTACACTGAGTTTCACTCAGTTATTTCATGAGGTGCCTAAGTGTTTCAAGCCTTTCTTCCAATGACTATTACGTTGTTCTTACAGAGAATCAATTGCTGTGAATGCTCTATTGCACATTTTTTGTGAATTATAAATACTTCCATAGAAGAAATAGAACCTCAGGAATTTCTTTCCAATAAGGATATTAATAAGAAAATGGCAGAGCATATGAAGGACCTTGTCTCCTATTTGTTACAGAAGGAGCGATGTTTGTGTGGTAGTGTTCAGCTCCTGGCCCCAGTGTCTCTGGCTTCTTTTTAGAAAGACTTGCTTCTTTTAGAAAGATTCTTCTTAACCTACGGGCAGTCGTTTCACATGTTGCTGCCAGGATCCCAGACTCAGAGCTATGCCTGCACAAATGATTTGCTCCAGAGTGAGTCAGATGTCCCATTAGTCATGGCAAGCTCTGGACTACTCCAGAACAAACTGAGGAGTGAATAAGCTTCTACATCTGTCTGCCTTGACTTTTAAAGGAATAGTTTCACCTTCTTTCTCATGAACATTGCCAAAGGCTTCACAGGCTCTATAAATTCCTGTGGGTGAGGCTCTTTTGAGCTCTGAAGCAAACCTGTGGGCACTGCCTCTGTTCTAGCTGGAGTCAGTTTAACAAAGAAACTTTGACATCTGCTTTGTACTTGGACCTTCATGATATCTGGTTCTCATTTTATTACACATCAGCCATCTCCACAGTTTGATCTCAGATGAAACAGAGAAATCTGCCCATGCCAAGAAGGGATCCATGCACTTCAGAGTTCTCACAGATGTGGGACTGTGGTTCCCAGTGGCACCCTGCCACTGTTTTCACGTGTAAAACACAAGCTCCCATGAAACTCCAGTCCCTTTGCTTGTTTATTTATTTCTAAGTAAGTCATATAAATACATCCATGTATTGTCCCAAACTGCATACGGGATACTTCCTGCGTTATTGGAATCCTGTAGAAAGCCCAGAGAGTGATTGTTAACCAATAACAATAGCAGGTGATCAGTCATGATCAACTGTAAACCAGTGAACTTGAAAATTTGAGAGACATGTTTCTCTTAATCTTCTGAAAGGTAAGGCTTGACCATGGAGTCTTTTTATCATGAACTCTCAGGTAAATTGGAAGACCTGGTCACAGAAGTAGCAGAGTACTGCAGATTTACCCAATAGATCTGTAATTTACATCTGCTTTTGCTTGACTCCCTGTTCTAAATGTGTAACATAAATAACATCAAATTCTCCATCCTGCTTATATTCAAGATGACTAATAAGCAAAATATAGAGTCAGAGAATGCAGAATTCATCTTTTTAATCTAAACTCCCAAATACTCAAAGCCATACCTGTTTCTTTTTGATGTAGAAACTAATGATTTTTAAATCTTGTTGGGTTTTTGCATAAAATTGCTGTATAATTTCTAATGGCTTTGCTATTACCTTAATTCCACTGAAAATTGCTAGGGAGGTCTCCAGTCACCCTTCTCCTGGGTCTGGTTTCAGAACCTTGCATACAGACAGGAGCAACACTCCTCAGCCACATGACGAAATGAGTGACTGCTAGAGTGAAACATTATCTGCTCTTTTTCCTTGGGGAAAAAAATCATTGTAGTAATGGAATCTGCTTAGACCTACCAAAGGGAATTATTTTGCAGAGCATTAATACCTTTAGTGGGATTGAGATCCACAGAACAAAGGTTTATGCTCACCCTTTATGAAAAACTAAGAAAGATGGGAACGTGGTCATAGTTTTCCAGTTTAGAACTTTAGCTTCTTCGACTAATGTTTATTGTAAGACACTATATTCCTAGGGCTATTACTCTAAAATTTGAAATAAGAACACAATTAGCTTGTGACCTCATTATAACCAACAGATGCATTTGCTGTTTTGCATTTTCATAGTTGAGACTAAATTGAGGGGGAAAAAAAAAAGCTGATCTCAAAGGTGAATGGATAATAAATCTTGCAGACCATTAATAATCTGCTAAAGCCCACAGTGCTTTATCTTATGTACTTTTTGTCAAATGGTTATACCCTCCCAGACATTTTCTAATTAGCCTCTTTCAATCTCCTGCTATCAGTTCTATCAGTTTCATTTCCCTGTACTACACTTAACACTCACATTTCAAAGCTTGTATTTTTATGCTAAATGCTTCTGCTGCATAATTAATTTGTCTTAAAAGAGAGTGTGTATGAATCAAACAGATTCATATTCTTCCCAGTCTTTCACAGTCTAAATTTATTTTGGAAAAGGTTTTCTCACTCTATTTCTGTCCTTGAATATAATTCCCTAGGCAATATCAAATCTTTTCTTCATAGAGGAGGGCAAAGACTTCAAGTTGTTGCTGTAAACTCTCCTAAAGCATCTCTACTGATACTGTATAATTCAGTGCAACCTGACTCTATGTATAAAGTATAAAGGTTATAAATAATATTTCTGCAAGAGAAGGCACAGTAGTGATTTTAACTTGAAACAATAAAAGCAAATGCCTATCTCTTCTGTCGTTTCCACTCTACCTCAGTTTCATCCTAAGTTTTTTCACTTCTCTGCACAGAATTGAAGAAACGTGAGTTTGGGTGTGAGACCCACTAACCAAAGGAGAGTTTTCTTTCTGATTTCAGTGACCCAACTATCCCTTGTCATTCACATGATCCTACAAGTGCATGAGCTCAGTCTTTTAACAGAGGTCTATTGCTTCTCCACCACAGCTTGGAAATAATTTTCTGTTGTTTTATTCTGAGCCGTTACTTGTGCGAAAATTGCAGGTCCTCATACTTCTGTCAGCATTCTATTTCATCATCCCACTGAATCATGTGCAGGTGCTAGAGATGACCTTTTCTACAGTGACTTGGGGCAGCAGTCATTCTTTGGTCTGGACTCAGTAATTGTGTGGTTCAGTCAAAAGACTGTAATCATATGACAAAAGAGGAGTAATTAAATATCAAAATTATTCAATGACTTAATGTAGGGATTTAAATGTGCTTTGTTGCATTGTGATGCTTTAGACTATTTTATGACACTTGCACAGGCATAAAGCCTGTAACTTATAAAACAGGGAAAAAGCCTAATTGCTCTATGCATGGATTATTTATAACTAAGTGGTCTATGAAGGAATAAGAGTCCATAAAAAGAATGCCACTGAGTGTTAAAACCAAGCTGTTTGCTGCATTTTAATTGGGCTGAGGCTATTAGCCCATAGGTTTCAGGAACATTGCATTATGAATATGGTGCTTGCATGCTAATTTTAAAATGGAAATATGAGCAATAAATATTGATTAAGAAACCTTGTGTAGCAGAGGTATAGTCACTATATGGCAGATGAAGCCTCTGAGCCTTGGGAGATTTATATTTGTCTTATTTGTTCACAAGTTTAGATTTACTGATTTACTTGGGAGGGGCAAGGAGCACTCAGGATTTGTTCATGGAATTACTGTGTCTGCATATGGATTCATGGGGGCATAACCAGGCATAACTCGAGTATGCAAAGGCTGTTTATGTCAGTCTATCTCTCTCTCTCTCTTTCTTACAATTTTTTCCCTTGATTCATTTGTCCTCTCTGTCTTACTGAACCCATATATCTTGACCTCTTAGGACAGACGATTAAGCTTCCTTCTTGTTCTCTCCTTGTCTGGAAGACACTAGGAACTGCAATGATAGAGCAAGGGGTAATGGGTTCAAACTGAAGGAGGGGAAGTTTAGGTTAGATATTAGAAAAAACTTTTTTACTCTAAAGGTGTTGAGACACTGGCACAGGTTGCCCAGGGATGTGGTGGCTACCCCAACCCTGGTGGTGTTCAAGGCCAGGCTGGGTGAGCCTTGAGCAACCTGATCTAGTGAGGAGGTGACCCTGCCCATGGCAGGAGTGGTTGGGACTAGATGTACTGTAAGGTCCATTCGAACCCTTAAATTCTGTGATTCTAGCTTAGATTATAGCAGTGCACAGTTTTTGTAGAATAAGCTTGGGACAGACTTAGTTTAAATTTGGCAAATGGGGATGTCAGGAATGCAGAATATATTTAATTTGGTTGAATGTGTAAAATAATTTCCTTCTGGATTCCCTTAAGTGCCACAATTCAGCCCAGAGTCAAGTTTTACATCCAAGTTGTTACAGAAATAGTAATAATTCAGTCATATTATGGCTTGAACAGCAGTGTTATAGTGCACAATTAAAATCTGTCCCTACAGTGATACTAAAATCCATTATCACCCTTGAAAGCTGCTATGGACACTTGGCACTTAAATTGATCTATCGATCCATTAATGCTCACCTTTTGCTAACCTATTGGATACTTAGTCTCCTTTAATTTTCCCCTTTAGTGAGGCTATTGCTACTGGTCTACATGTGCTGATGTTCCTACAGGTGTGCCTTTCAAAAAGTGCAGCTTGGGAAGCTTGTCATGGTTTCTGTGTGGGAGGAGCAAGGAAAATGATGTTAACCATGTTCTCCATATAAGAGATGAAGAGGAACCTTAACGCTCAAGGGTCAGGAAGAAATAATATGTGTTAATTTTCTTAACAGCATATTTTGATTCTAATTTTTCTCTGATCATTGGCAGCATAGCAGAATCTACATTTAACAGTGACAACAGTAAATGTGTGCCACATTCAGTTTAACAATGTTACCCATACAGTAGGAAAGCATTGCTGTTTCATAAGGACAAAGGAAGTCTAAACTGTGATTGGAAACACTTTTCCTTCATAACGTAAAGGAAAAAAAATACTGCCTCAGCAGAGTGTCTTAAAAATTACATAGTTTACCAAATGTATGTATTCAAATAGCTAATAACTTTATACTTAAGAGATAATAGTGCTGTCTCTGGAAGATAAAAACACCAGTGGTTATTTTTCTTGGAAGAAATAATTTAGTTTCAGCAAATTGTCTACTGACATTGAGGGTTATCAGACAACACATAGCTTCCCACACCTTGACTACTACCTGCCTTGAAATCCCATTTCAATGCTTTTCATTATTCTGTACCTTAAATACGAAAAGCTGAACACCCAGAAGAATATGTAGCACTAATGATAGGTATGAGGAGTGGCTATTTTTCTTCTATTTTTGATAAAATATTGGTCAAGCTTTGAGCAGAAGCAAGCTCATGGACTGTTTTGAAGCTAACTCTAACATCACTACATTTTGTAATAGAATTGTTACTTGTTTAAGAGGACTGGAGCACCTTCCCTATGTAGACAGGCTGAGGAAGTTGGGGCTGCTCAGCCTGGAGAAGAGAAGAATGCGTGGAGACCTCAGAGCAACTTTTCAATATCTGAAGGGCCTACAAGGGAGCCAAAGAGGGACTTTGTGTTAGGAACTGCAATGATAGGACAAGGGGTAATGGGTTCAAACTGGAGGAGGGGAAATTTAGGGTAGATATTAGAAAAACGCTTTTTACTCTAAGGGTGGTGAGACAATGGCACAGGTTGCCCAGGGATGTGGTGGCTGCCCCAACCCTGGCAGTGTTCAAGGCCAGGTTGGATGAAGCCTTGAGCAACCTGATCCCCATGGCAGGAGAGATTGGGACTAGATGATCTGTAAGGTCCATTCCAACCCTTAAATTCTATGAGTCTATGATTCTATATCCAGCAGCAAATGTTGTGAGATTAACTGCTAACAGTTAACAGTAGATGCTGAATGCATTTTAAGGGAAATTATTAACATCTTGGTGTAGCCTTCAAAGATATGAGACCTGCAGCCATCGCCTACTTCCTTCTGGTGCCTTGTCTTTATATTCCTTTAGGTTTTACAGAGGGGGCTGAAAGTCAGTGCTTTGAAAGGCTTTAGTATGTGTGTGTCCTCAGATTTTTGTGGTGTGATATATTGACTTAGCTCTTTACTTACATTTCTTCAGAGACCCTAAATAGACATTCTAAGACACTGGGGAAACTCAGGCATTACTACTGCATCCCTGACACTATGGCAGAACTCAAGCTATTCAAAACAAGCCAAATATGCACACTCTAGTAGGCAAAACTCCTGGTTCGTTTATATTCTCTTGCAATCTATTTTTCTGACCTAGTGTGTTATAGATGTTCAAGATAAAAGTTCGTTTCAGGTAATACAGTACACTTAAATTTTCATAACTCTTCATATAAAAAACAGCTCCTAAGCTGATTGACTTGTACAATTTTATGATTCACCCTTAGTCACTGGAGCTTAGAGCAGAGACTATATTCTAAAAATGCCATGTTATCAGTGGATTGTCAAGTCATTTCTGATTTAGCCCCCGGCTCTAACCAGACTGTCCTGCTTTCTGTGAGAGTAATAAAGAGATAAGCCCTGAGAGATGTATAGGAGGGGAAAAAAGCTCATTTGCATTCAGATGAGCTATTCCAGCATCTCTCTCTATTTTATCTTATAAAAATTATCATAGATTTGATCAAAAGCAAAGAAAAGAAGTGTAAATCCAAAACCAGGTTAACAGTGCTTTCTTATAATGATAACTTCAGCAGATAACTGATGCATACAAACCCATCTTTCCACTCACCAAAATCTAGTGTACAGTGTATTGTGTTATTGATCAGGAGTATTAGATGTGACACTGAAATGTCACATAACTTCACAATGAGCTGAAAAGCAGAATTTCATTTGAATAAGGCTTCTCTTAAAGTGCTGATAAGGTTCTTCCCTTCAATTTGATGACACTTAATAAGTTTTATTTTTGTCACCATTGCATATAGCATGCAAAATATGTTATTGCTAGAAACTATATTAAAGAGATAATAGGAATGTGTTCATAATATAGATTCTGTACACAATAACTTCAGCCACATTCTCTGATAATGCCCCTAAAATCAACCCACTAATACAAGCCCTTAGAGCAATCTCTTTGTAATTATGCATTTACCATCTTCTTAACGTAAAGATCTTTATGTTCATTTAGTACAAATGAGAGAAGATCCTCAAGTAGTATAAAGTCATTTTGATCCACTAACCCAAGGATGTTAGGTATTGACGTTTACCAGTGCAAAACCTTGGTAGGGTACACAAATGTAGACCACTTTCATGCAGGGCAGACCCTTTTCCAAGGATCCTTAGACTGTGTAAATAAGATTAGAGCATAGGCATTAAAATTTGGTGGCAGAGAATAAACGCTGCTGTTTCTTCCTCTCTGACAGACTATTCAAGGGGAAGCTTACTTGTGGTAACATTTTTTTGACCAAAGAAATACAAGTCAAATTTAGAAAGTAAGTACCTTTGAGCATGGATAAACTCAGAATATGGTTTAAAATGGCAGATTTATACACGATGCAAAGCGATGGAAAGAAGCTTCTATATACTCATTCTGCATGAGACACTTCCTTTCTTCCCACAAACTGGGGAGGAAGGGCACCCAAAAAAGGGGTCAAGGAAGGAGGACTAAACTGCTCTTTGCAATTCCCAGTGGAGGATCAAAGCTACTGACTGAAACCTATCTCAGCTGAGTACATTTTCAGTTTGTAGAAGTTTCTTGCATGATGATTATCTGTCTCTTGGCTGGATACTCAGCATCTGTATGTTCAGAATCCTTCTTGGTACCCTTTATCCTCACTTTGCCCCTTTGCACTGCCGCTCAAACATTTTCCTTTCATTGTAAAGTTAGTGAAATTTTACTCAGGTGGAATTTTGAAGTTAGGGAATGTAGCTTTTTATGCACCTTTCAAGTGAGCCTTTCATAAGGGCTTCTGTATTATGCAGAGACTACATATATTTGGGTGTAAAGGCTGATACAGTTCTAACTACTTTAAAATGGAACCACTTTGATTTATATAAGAGACAGCCATTCTCCCTGTTACTGACTTTATAGAATAGTTAACTCAGGTTGAAGAAAAGTATCTGTTGGGAGATAGTTGAGAAAGGGCATAATGATGATGATCACAGGGATGGGTAAGAATTGCATAAGAATACCATCAACTTCATACCAACAGACTTGGGATCAATATGCAGGACTGCAGTTATACTTTAATCCACAATAAATTCACAAAGTAAATCCTTTAATATTTAAAAAAGAGTAAATATAACAAAGTTGGAAACTAGTTAAAGAAAGTCATGAGGATTTGGGGTTTTTAAACATTCTTGTTTACAACAGGATGGAGGAGTCTTTGCCTCTTATGAAAGTAGTTTTTAAACTTCTGGGCAGCCATGGTAGTACAAAATATATATATTGATGGCTACATGGTCTCACTTCCAGCAGCTGCATCATGTCGAAGTGAATAAATGCATTGTTCTAACATGTGTGGAAGCAGAGCCTAGGATTGCCAGAAGGAAGTGGTGCAATGGCAGGACATATGCTGTGTGCTATTAGTCCACAGTCTGAAAGGATTTGAAAGTAGCAGCCATGCCCACATGATAGGTCCATGCATGTAATTAAAAATCAGTTCCTTGTACCATCTGTGCCAGACTATTCTGCACCAGTTGGTGACTAGGTAGATGAAACTATAGGGGGGAAAAATACTGGAATCTAAAGCAAGGTATTTTCTCTATTGTAAATTATGAAGATAGACCCATGAAGCAATCAAATTAATCTTTCTTTGCCTTCTAGTAATAATATAAACCTGCTAACAAATGTACACTGCATAACCTGCATTTGATACATTTGCTTTGAAACGTGTACATGTCACTGTATTGCATAATTACGATTTCTTTACACATGCAATTTCATAAATGGCCACAGGAAATGTGAGAGCTTTTGTTTTCTGTTGTTTCTGTTTATTAATGCTTCAAGGTGTTGTTCTATATTTGTACACAGCTGCCATGGCATCAAAATAAGAATGTTCTAAAAATAGAAGTGAAAAAGCAGAGATCTAGTCTTTGCAGCAGACACAGACACCATTTGATCCTGATGGGTTTTGCAAAGCATCTTAACTGAGAGGCAGATATCAATAATGCAAACTTCAGGGCACATGTGTCTGTTCTACCTTCAGCCTGGGTTTAGGAAGAGCAGAGTTACAGAGGAAGGTCGAGATTTTTAATTAACTAAGCATAAACCACCCAGAATGTCAGGGTCAACATGGCTAATATATATCAGGGTAAGGCAAGAACTGGGCCCATCTTCTAGTAGAAATGAAAGTTAGAGCTTCAGCAGCTAAATGATATGCAAATAAATGGCTTATAAGTATTGAAGAGTATTAAGCCTAAAGTTTGTGTTTCATACAGTTGTTTGAAAGCAACGGGAGATTCCACAGCTCAGTGTTTGAATTGCAACTTTAATTTCCTTATTTGCTGTTAGTTAGACTTAAAATGTTCAAAAGTAGTAATGAGAAAAAAAAATGAAAGCAAATGTTATTTGCCAGGGACCATGCTAGGGCTTTTTTCACAGACTTGAAATGGTTTTAATCCATTAAAATCTCCAGGAGAGAGGAAGATTGCAGCCATGCCTCTCTTTTTAAGCCAGATTTTCAAAGAAGGACCTAAAATTGCATTTGAAGGTTGGGGTGGGATTTTCCCCCCATCCCTCCTTTCATGTGCAGTCTAAAAACTCCAATTTTACAGGCCTGTTTAACATTTGATCCATAAAAATCAGTCCTTTGCTTTGTATTTTGGGAACTTCTTAATGCTGGGAACTTCTTAATCTCCTCGGGCCATTGAAGGTCATCAAATGCTGCATGTTTCATTCTTCCTTTAATGTGGTTTATTTATTGGGATTTGACTTCTGGTCAAAGAAATAGCTATTTTCCCTTAGCAACCTTGCAGTTGTAGCATGGAGTTCTGTGAAGGTAAATTTACTCATGAAAGACAGGCAAATTAGCTCCTGTGAAGATGTGCTCTGCCTGGCCCAGATGCTTCAGCACGCTTAAGGCCAGTTTGGCTGCCTCTATCTAGTAGTAATTAACAATAGTATAACTAAATCTTTGTTTTAATTGGCAACAAATGAATATTCCCACTGTTTCATCAGTGACCTCCCTGATGTTATCCCTTCTTGTTGCTGCTTTTCTTATCTTCTCCCCTGCCCTCCTCAGAGGAGGGTTGAGCCAAATGACTGAGTAAAAGTTTGGCTGCTAGCAAGGGCCAGGCCACCACAACAACCACAATGCTCAACCTTTGAGACCTGATCAAGAATCTACTGTTTGTTCTTAGGCAATATTTGTCAAGAACAAGTGACATGGTGAGTGGTAGATGATAAATCTCTGTTCACTCCCAACACCCACTCCTGAGTGTCATAATAGGTGCCTTGTTAACACTGATTGAAGTATGAAGAAAAAAAGTTGGAGAGAACATAAATATTTTCTCCTCATCTCAGAGGAATTTGTGTCTAATGAAATGCTCTTTTGGAAGATGTTATGAATTAAAGGTCTCTGAATACTTTAGCCACTGATTTATTGCACCAAAGGAGAAATCTTCTAGCATCACCTACTCATCCTAGACATCCAGACAATAAATTAAATGCAGCGTCTGCTCCACATTTGAAAGAACACATGCACACACTATCCATTCTGGAGTAGGTTTGCCTGGGTTTGACTTGATGTAGTTGATTCAGAGGATCAGATTTCAAAATGAGTTGCCATGCAAGGCAAAGCTGTACTTGGCTCTCATGTAGGATTGCTGATGTTCTCTTTCCACCCACCCTGACTTCAGCTCTCTGGTGAATATGAGAAATTGTCACTAATTTGTAAAGCTATCTTTGAGGTGATCATGGGCTTGAGAATTATCAAAGAATATTTCCTAAAGCAGACTCATTGCAAAGACTGACCTTGCTGCTGTCACAGTGTCTTAATAGACAATTGTAATTTGTTTCATCACACTCAAGGACACAGTTTTAAAGTGGAATTCTTCATGGATGAGACATGATGTATATGGTGCTTATACCTACAGCATCCTGGCAGTAGAGGAGAACAACTTATAACTGATTTGGCAATAAACTCTAATTTTTTCCTCACTAAACCTGTACTAGCAGAATACGTAAGCTGGTGATATCTATCTCTACAGTGGAAAAAAAATTATTGATCTTATTGACAATTCAATATACTTTGTCAAGTTTTGTTGATTAGTTCCTATTGATCCTGAGACTCGTGGGGTGATTTTTGCTTCCTAAGTGAACGAATGTGCAAACACTTACAATCAGGTTTTGGGAAGATTGGTGCATATGACTTTGTAATTGTCTTCTGAAAAGCATCACGATGAATATTTCAGATAGAAATGATAATATTTGACATAAGAATATGTGAAAGGTTATTATGTGAATTTGTTTTTTAAATCCTAGATGAATTAAATGAGGCTTTTGGGGAAAGCATGAGCTGGATTTTACACTGAGTTTGGTAACCACTAATTCTTTTCTCCTTTCTCTTTCTGCTAGAACTTATTATGCACAAATATAATCTTCTAGTGATAATCTTAAAAATTAAAACTTTCTTGTGTGGTGTTGATCTATTGGGGGATGAAGGGGTAGAGAAAAATACCCATTTTTGTGATAACAATTTAAATTTCATACTGCTGATTTGACCCTTTCCAAAGTTCCACTGGGCATTGGATCAGGTTAAAACTGAGGACATAGCTCATGACTCAGGAGTAAAAGCTACATATCACTCTTTGTACTATGAGTTTTCACTTGCCCACAAGAAAGTAAAAGAAAAGTTCCACTGAAAATCCAGAGAAATGGGTGTAAAATTTCCAGGGCTATTTTTAGTTTACTCCTCTTTCTGCAGATGTCTCACCAACTGTAGAACATCTGAAAAACCTTGAATTCTCTCTTCTTTATTTTTGGGGCTCTACTGAACATCCACTGTCATTGCTACCATTATAATATTCTTGTGTCAGTATACTGAATTTATCCAAGGAACGGTAGTGTCAACACTGACTCTGGTAAAGCTATGCCTTCTTAATTAATAATACATTTTAAATGAAACAAAGCATATGTTTCCCCACGGTTTTAATCATTTAATGAGTACAAGACTGCTTTGAATGAAGCAAATACCAAGCAGATTTAAAGCAAAACTGTTTTTAATGCATTTCAATACAGGCTACATACAAGTAAATATACATTTATTTTGATATTTCAGCTACCTGTAATTCCATACCCTATGCATATTGAAATTCAGACTGATGAATGTTGACTCAAAAGCAGAACTAAAATAGTTCCTTTAAATTCTAATTGAGGCAAACTATTTTTACAGGTTAGGTTGGGGTTTATTCTGCTCAGGAAATGGCAAGTATTTATTTATCCAGCTGACTCCACATTTTCCACCATCATTATTCACGGTGATACCTACAGTGATAAGTGGTCAATGACCCTGGCACAGGGTGAGCTTACAGTAGTCTTATGGACCTACCTGTTATTCATCACAGTGGTAGAACAACTACAACAGCACAATGACATTTTGCTAAAAGCTCACCTTTTTCCCAATGGCTTATTTTACAGGCAGAATAAAATGTTTTCTTAAGGACCAACCACATCTTTTCTCTGCCTGAAAGGTCACTATTGCTTGTTCTTTGTTAGTTTGATGAAAGATAAAGTTAAAAACCTAGGACACAACTCAGAGGTAATGCCCAAACTACCACCTGGTAGTACTTCTGTGTAAATATGTCCATTTGCACTATCAATCTAGCGCCTAGAGACCTTAGAACTAGATTTAAAACTTGGTTTGATAGGCTGTATCAGCTTCTGATTATCTAAATGAAATTAATGTTTCTTCTTATTTTCTGTGCTGGTTTGGTATCACTTTTGAGCATTGACATTAGTAAAATTGCTGTGTAAAAGTGTAGGGAGTAGCTTTTACATCTTTGAACTTGTAAAGCTGATTTGTAACCTTTGTCCTGTTGGATTTGTATGAGTGGGTAATGTTTTGGACAGAGCACTGAGAAGTTAGTCATAAATCTCTCCAGGAAAATTCCTTTCCCATTTGCACACACCTTTCAGTGGAGCTGAGGTTAAGTATGATCCCTAAGGGATGCAGCTACTAACTGCCAGCTGGATTTCATGCAGCTGATCCCAGCCCTTGGAGTCCAGCTGTCCAGGCAATTTTCCACTCAAATTCTAGTCTACTTATCCAGTTCATATCTCACCCATTTGGTTAAAGGATACTTTGGAAGACCATTGTGCTGGTGGCTGTTCAGTGTAGCTATGGGGAAACAATCCATCAGATTTTGCATTCCTCTGCAGACAGCAAGACTCTCCTGCTGGCAGTGAGGGATCTGTGTTTAACAGAGGTGGTCAATAGTGGTGTAAAGGAGTAATATGCAAAATAAGTCACAGAGAAGTCCTTTAAAAAGGGAATGCACATGGTTAATTCTTAACACTAAAATAAATCAGGATTTGTTTTGAAGGAAAATGGTTCCTAATGCCATTTTGAGTGGCACTACAGGATAGATAAAAAGAAATCAGCATATTCCTTGTGTTCACTGTGGAAAAGAACATTTGTGCATGTTGTCATTTCTTATAGGTATTACCCCAGATTTTGATTAGTTTGGCAGCTCTCCTGGTGAAAGGAAGTCTGTTCTAATAAGTATTTGAAAGGCAATAGAGTACAGACCCACCTCAGGAAAACTCTGTTGTTTTAGTTTTATTGAAGTTTGGAGATGACTTGCAAAACCTGAAAATTGTCTCCTTGGGGATGAGTAATTTGACAATTTAGATGCTGGGGAGATTCAGCACTCAGTGTGAAAGACCAGAAAATCTAAATATACAGTGGTTGCCCTTGAAACAAAAACATTTTAAATCTTCCCTGTGGACAGGAGTTGCTTCCCTGTTATTATATATATAATTAAAAATTTCACATTTCTGCGTGATTCCCTTGGTACAGTTCTTGGGAAAAGATTTTCCCCCCAGTTTATGCCCACAGGAAGGTAACAGATGTGTGATAAGTTCTTAAAGTCAAAGCACTGTAGCTCTTTGCGTCCTGTGCAGAGGTCTGTGCTGAGTCATTAGTCAAGGTGATGATTATACTTGATGTTGAAAGCAGAAACTTCATGGTTTTGCAGCAGGATGTGTTGATAGAATCAAAGCAGAGCCTGAAACTGGTAAATGAACTAAAATGCTCATCTGGAATGTACCTGTTAACTTGCTGTACTAATACTGTGGTAATAATTATGCTGGCTGAGCAATGAACAAGCTAACACCTGATTTGGAGCTGATTTTCTATCTTTAATGTAATGATCAGGATTCTAATAACTATGCTTTCTCTCATAGCTGAGGAATGTGTAGTTCATACTAACAGGATGATGCTTAATATTGCTTTGGTTTTGTAGGAAAGTTTCACCTCAATATGATTTTCCTTGCCCTCATTTTCATTTTTATTTTATGTATTACTGTCTGACAGATTGACCTTTTCAGGTTGCATGCTGTGAAATGTGGCTACTAAGGACAGTTGATGTCAAAACTGGTCCTTTTCTAGCTCTTGTTAAAAATATTGAAAGATGAAAGGTTACTAACTAGGCTACAAAACTCTCTATTATTAGAAACTCGTACTTACAGAAGGAATAGATGCTTCTTCCCTGCCTGTACCTGGAAAGACTCTTAGTGCCAATGGAACTTGTGAAATAATATGTAGAACTCATGAGTGGCCACCTCAAATGGTGTTCAGTTCTGAGAAACATAATTTTTGTCAGGAATCATTTTGCTTTAATAATGCAAGCTTTTATCCCAAATTGGGAAAATTAGCTCTGTCCTTGCTCGTCTGCATTTGTTTTATATTGACCATAAAGTTGAGTTTCACATCTTTTTAGCCCAACTGCTTCAAATAATAGTTTTATATACTTGGTGCCTTGTTAATTATCCTTTTAAGCAGCATATCTTAGGAATGTGACTTGATGCTATTGTGAACATTTTTGGGGTCTGTCTTCAGTTGACTAACTGATTCCTGTGAAAGGACAGGGAGGTGTAGGGGTGTAAGATCTAAAAAAAGGAAATGTCCATAGAGCAGTTATAGGTAAAAATAGTTTTAAATGTTTCTAAACAATGTAATTATTATTCCATTAAATTATGTCCATCTGCATAATTTCCTTTCTTCTGAACTAGGCATTTATTGCACTAGGCAAAGGATTTTTAAGGCCAACCACAGTTTTCTTTAAGAAAGTATTCAGTGTAGGCTGTACTAACTCATTTTGTGATTTTGATGTGAAGTGGTAGACAACTCAAGTCTTCTTTAAACAATAAGAAATACCTGCATTTGAGAGAGACCAGCATTTTTGTGCATGCAAATAAACTTCAGTGGCAACTCAAGTGCCTTCTAAAGAGCAGTGCTTCAGGCCTCCCTTTGCTTAGCCAGTATGTAGGATTTAATGCCATGAGCAAACTTCCCAGCAGTGAGGCAAACAGTTGATAGAAACCTGAGTGCTGTATGAGCATCCCAGGGCTTCTGGTTTGCTTTTCTCTGGAGCACTGGCATAGGCAGGATAGCAGACTCCATGCACTGGTGATCTGAGAGGGTACAGTAAATCTCACCTTCCTTTGAAAGTTTCCTGCATGCATGGCAGGCAGAATGAAGAGGTTTTCAAGAGCTGCAGGCAGTAAGGGTTTTATCTCTAGTGCTTATTTCAGTTCTCTAATGCAGAGGTAAGCTGTTTTCCTGCAGGAGGACAGATTCCCTGTGTAAAGGTGAGCATGTGAAATGATATTCTCTCAGACCTAAATCACTGTTGGAGAACAGGAAGATATGGTGAGTCAGAAAGTCAGGTCTTGTGTGGAATTTAAAGCTAACATGAGTATTTATGCTTGATATTAAGTAAGCTGCTGCCATCTGATCAGAATAACAGCATAGCTAGAGGAGAAGGAAAGAGAAATAATTGAGAACTGGACCAGCTACAGGCAAAAGGAGGTGAAGTCTTGGACATTACTGGGCAGATGTTTGCTGTATAGACTAGTAAGACTTATTACCACATAGTGTGTAATCAGAGGAAGAGGAGAGCAGTCTGGTGTTCCATGCTGTTGCTAATGTGTCCATGGAAGAATGACTTATGGTTTGACAGATGCTTATAAGAAGCAGCCTAGAAAGAAAAACTCAGTCATGAAATCTACTTGTTTCCCTACTCTACCTCAGTTTGTAGGTCTCCATAATTTCTACAGCTGTAGGGAGAGAATAGCATAGGAAGAGCTTTGAGCAAGTATTACAAATCATGGGCTGGTATAAACACAAAACAAAACTATTAACTCTGCAAATTTGCTCTTGTTAATTTGGTTCTAATCCTGGTTGGCTTTAACCCAGGTGCATCTTTATAAACATCCCAATATTCAAAGATCCTGAGACAGTGCAAGGTATGGAGTTTGAATCAAACCATGCTTATATAAAGGTTTCATGTTGTTGGGCTGTTTGGGATTAAGCTGGGAATACACAAACAGGGCTGGTTTTTCAGGTAACCTAGGAATTTAATAGTGGAAGGTCATACCTTCCAATCAATCCTCACTGCATTAAAACAAAACAAACAACCCCCAAAAAATCAACCACATCAGCCCCAAACCCCTAAAAAATTCAAAGTTCAGTAGCCTTGGCAAGCAAGTGTGGCAGTTGAGAAGACTAATACACAGAAACATCTTCAGCTGCAATGTACACCAAGGTAGTTTACTAGTGCTGGAGTGTTTTGTTTTGTCAGTCTGTGAACTCATATTCTATACAATCTCATTTGTCAGAAGTCCATTTCACTTTTACAGTCCCTCTGTTTTCCCACTTGTGAGTTATGGTTTTCTCCATGCCTTTTTATATGGGGAATTCTTGGTGATAAAAATAATACATGGTACATAATGTTTTATGGTTCTGATTGGAATTTTTTTCCTACTTTTTAAATAACTACCTTTTGTTTCCATCCTGGGGAGAAATGCATTTACAGTTTCAGTGTGTTTTTTTCCTACTGCTAATCCTACTCAGACAACAAATTAGGAATTAAAATATGGCTATATTGATCTCTGTATTGTTTCTTCATTTAATTTTGTAGAGTTTAGAAATCTCTTAACATGAACTAGGTGGTTAAAGCTGCCTGCTTCTCTGTGTTTACCAGCTGGGTGAGTATCACAGGCTTAGTTTAGAGACTTGCTTTTAAACATCTCTTATTCCTTACAAAATCTCTCCTTTTGCTTGTTTGTAGTTGTGTTAGAACAAAAAGAAGAAGGGGATCACTATAGAAAATTTTTCATCTGAACTGAATTTGTATCCTACTGCCCAAGAGTGAATATTCCTTAGGCATGGAGGACATTGGGAATTTCTCATAGACTCTTATTTTGGGACAGAGTCATTTCTGTTTGGCTTTGTGAAATGCTTAGAACAGTAGAGCTCTGAAAGGCAGGGGCATTCCAAGAGGATAGATAATAAGTCATTTATATAACCAGAACAGTTTCAAACCTAATGTAGCATGGATTTTACATCAGAAACAAATTTAAACCCAATTCTCAATACAGTGGCACTCTTTGAAAGTTTTGTTGTTCAAGAGCATCAGTCTAAGTTGTGTTGGGCTTTCTGTGAAAGAAAAGAAGTTTGTGAGACTTTGCCTTCATCCTGTGGGCAGTCCTATGGTTTTATGCAGTGTTAAGAGGTAGACGGATCTGGGATTTAATAAGGATTTGAAAGATTAGTAGATTTGTTGCTAGAGGAGGGAAAAAAAGTCTTCTAAAGCCATGGAGCCATTATTTAATAAGGTGCTGGAACAGCCTTTGAAAAAGGGTGTTGTAGTTGCATCTAATTTTCCTGGAACTCAGCTGATGCACACAAGATTTGTCATGACTAATAGGATTGCAACGAAACAGAATACAGCCATTTTTCTTCTAATTTAGCGAGGCATCTTTTGATCCATGATGAGCTGAGGGCTTGCTGTGCAAGGCTGAAAGTAAATGACATGCTCCAAAAAGATTTTGGTCTTTGTGGCTTAGGGAAGGTGGATAGAACTTAATTCCTTTGCTCGTTGGGACTGCAGATTTTAATTCTATCCCCTGTGTTTCTAGGCAATGTTAAAAAGGTGTTATTTCCCTCAACTTTGATGGCAAACTCAGCTGATGAATATGGATCTATATAAGTTTTAGAAATAAAATGAAATTGTCTAACAGTCTTTTAGACAACCCAGAGCCATACTCTGCTCAGTGGTGGAAATCAATAAACCAAGAGGTAACAGCAAAAACTGATGCACAGGAAGTTCCACCTGAATACAAGGAAGAACTTTCCTGTGCAGTTACTGAGCATTGAACAGATAGTCCAGAGAGACCGTGGATTCTCCCTCACTGGAGGTTTCAAGAACCTTCTGGGGCAACCCTGAGCCATGTGCTCTGGGATGGCCCTGCTCAAGCAGAGAGGTTGGACAAGATGACCCACTGTGGTCCCTCCCAACCTAACTGATTCTGTGATAATATCAATCTTATCAGAAAAGGAAGAAGCCTAACTTCTATCTTAATTTCCAAGATGATTCCTCTCTTCTGCCTGTTGTCCCATACTGGGTATGTAACCACCACACCTCACTTTGATCCTTACCACTGTCTGCACCGAGTTACCTGCCTTCTGCTGCACATCTTCACTTTCCTGTCAGATGGAACCACTGAAACAGGAAAGATGGTCTTATTTCATTTCTTCATTAAAATGTCTTGACAATTTTTTAAATCCACTTTGCACTTTTGTCTTAGGCTGAATACTAGTATTGGAATAGATCTGAGGCAGGAAATGTGGAGGGAAATACTGTACTGAACATAAAATAATTATGTTCAGAGGAACAGTCATTGCTGCTCTGCTAGGAAAAAGCAGTTAAATTGAGCCCATGGAACAATAAGGCTGATTATGCTAATTGGTACCTGTGTTTGCAATGCTTAGTAACTTATTTTTTTCCTCAAAACTGTGAAAGAACACTTGGCTATCTAACGTGGCCATGCAATTACTGCAACTTCATGTTGCCATGCTGGGGCATGACCAGTTCAGCATTTGACTCTCCATTCATGCATGTGACTGTACCAACCCGTTGTTATGGTGATGTCAATTTGGTATGAGAGCACATCTATTTCAAAAAATCATTAGCAGACTTGTTAAGGCTCTCAGAATAGTTGCTTTTCCTGGGTCTGATGTTGAAATCTTTCATGGAATCTAATGATGAGGTGCCTTTTACGTGAGAGAATTTCTCACCCTGGAAAGGGGAAGGTTTAGTGTCACTCACACACACAAGGACATTCACTTTGGCACAATTTCATGACCTCTGAATTAGTCCTTTAACACAGCAGCATTCATTATGTTTCTACACTCCTCAGGTAGCTTATGAACCCTAGCTAAATACTGGTGGCTTTTGATTTTCCTGGAGCAGAAGCACAACTTACTCCTATCAAAGAGGTTACAGCAGGACAGAATCACGACTTACTGTTTTCACCTGAACACATGGATAGGAAAATCTTTCACAGCTCTCACCCCATTTTCTAGTGTGATCCAAAACAACCTTGTCTCATTACAACAGCAGATGCTTTCTTCATCAAACTCCCATCAATGACCAGATAAAGCTTCTCTTTCCATGCTTGGTAAGTATCAAGGTCAGCATCTGCTTTTTCACCATTGGCTTGGCACAGTGTTGGTTCTGATGATCAGGTGGCTCCAGTTACAGTTTATCTGTCTCTCTTGCTCCCTTAAAATCTACTTATTAATTTATGAAAAATAACCAAGTCCATTCTTGTAACTGGTGCCTTGTTTTTGCAATAGATGAAGAGATTTACTTTATCCACACAGAGTATAGTTACTATTAAGACAACAATTTAATTGTGTTCATTTTCTATTTTTATCTCTGATTCTGCATCCAAGTAGACAAAATTAGAAATCTATAAGTAATCACTGACTATGTCAGTGATTACTATGGTTCAATATTGAACCAAATGACTAAAAAATCACCTTACTTTGGTCCTCCACTTCTTGGTATGAGTGTTTAATTCCTTCAGGGAACTTTAACCAGGCAAGCTGAGCCAACTTACTGGGATTGGCATCTTCTATCCCTTGACATTTGTTTCCTCTGGAGGTAATGTAGTGAGGCACTGTGGTAACTCCAGTCTGATTTAGGCCTCTGTTAATTGATTTTCTGTGAGTGTTAATGATAAAACTTCTCAAATTGCTAGTCTGAGTTGTAAAGAGAGCTGGGATGATCTGCTTGAGTTAACACAACATCTTCAATTTCCCATTAGTTGCTGACAGCTTCGCATTAAAAAGTTCTCTTCATGTGGGACCAAAGGTATAGTCAAAAAGCACAAAACATTATTTTCATTCCAAACTCCAAGTAAAGTACATTCGGCATAGACGGAAAGATATCTTGTCTTAAACAGCCAGAAAAGTTAGCATCTAGCCCTAGCTGGGGATTGTTGTTGTCTGAAGCACTTTGTGCATCTGGAACAGTCCAAATGGTCCTTCCATTCTGGAATAGATGGGATCAGTGGGACTCTGCTGGTGTAAAAGACTGATCCTTGCCTGGGACGGGCAGTGAATGGGCAGAGTCTCCAGAGACTGGAGTTACATGGTTGTATTTGCTCTCTTCCTTGGAGATGCAGGGAAATCACTCATCTTCTGTTGATGGTGCTGGAAACACCCTCTGGTAGGTCCCTGGATTATAGAGTACACCTCAACTTGCTCTTTCCCCACCCGCATCCTGAGATGTGTCATGTAGAGTCAGAGAGGCTGCTTATTCATCTTGCTGTAGCCCTTATGCTTTAACAGGCCTAAGAAAAATTCATCTTGCTGTAGCCCTTATGCTTTGATAGGCCTAAGAAAGCTTTGTTCTTTTTTCTCCTCCCTGCCTTTCAAAGCAGTTTCCCAGCTGGTTGCCTGTAAAACTTCTGTCATCCTGTGCATCTGGCTTTGTATGTATTTATATCTAGTTGCTCTAAATCTTCAAGAGGCATTTACAGCTACAACGTGGCTGGATAGTCAGAAAACAAGACCATAAGAGATTTATAATAAGTCTTGTGCAGCAGGATACCAGCCTGATCTCCAAGCATGTTTGGTTTTTCCCCTGTATGTGTTATGGAAGTCAAGGTGTCCAGTAGAAAAGGTTGCTTTTAAAAAAAGATGCCACCCCAAAAAAAACCCTTACAAAGAAACAAAAAAAGCAAACCCAAAATCAAACAAACCCCTGAAAACCCCAAACAAGGATATTCTGAGGATGTGTTGTTATTGTTTCTTCGTTGAAATGTTACCTTTCCACTGAAAAATTAAGGAAATAATATGAACCCTCTTCAAATCCTGGAAGCCTACAGAGTTTATTATATTTTTAACCTGAAATAGAGAGGGTATATGGATGAGGAAATGATGTTCAGAAAGGTTAAATGAAGTTAATAGGAAGCAGCTTGCTTTGGCAGTCAAAAGATTTGGATTGTTGTAGCGATGCTACTAAAGTGTTTACTGTGTCATTAGTGGACAAGTCTGTTAATCTCTCTAAGGCTTTCTTCCTCATATATAAAATTGAATATTTAACTGCTATTTCATCATAACTCACTGCTATAGGATAGCATAGAGGATGGGAAACTGGATATATGAATAGGTATAAAATTCGTCCTTAAGACTTGTAATACATTCACTAGGTCTATTTACCTCCTTGTTCATAAAACAAGGATCACAGTATAGACTCATTTTACATTCCTTAAATTATGACTTCAGCAGAGAAGCAAGAAAGAAAAATTATTGCAGATGACATTTTATCATATTTCAGGCTGTGTTAACTGCAGCAAAAATCTGGATCCTAACTGCTCAGACATGCCTCTGAGCAGTGCAGTTTTGAAGACTAGGATCAAGTGCCTAAAATATATGTCTACACTTTGCTGTGTTCTAAGAGCATCCATTTGACAGAATATTCTCCAGCCCTTTCTCTCTCCACCATAAATTGCTGAGTCCTTCTGGGTCTTTCAAACAATTTAAGTTTTTTTTTCTGTTGTTTGGGGGTTTTGATCTGGTTAGTTGTGGGGTTTTTTTAAGCAGACTATAGTGTCTTTGCAGAACAGAAATGACATAAATGGAAAATTGCATCATTTGCTACTGTTTTCAATCTGCACCTATACCGATGTACAATCATAGAATCACCAAGGTTGGAGAAAACCTCTAAGACCATAAAGTCCAACTGTTAACCTGACACTGCTGTAACCCCTAAACCCTAAACTAGATCCTTCAGTGCCAGATCCAGGCACCTCTTACACACTTCCAGGGATGGTGACTGCACCACCTCCCTGGGCAACATCCAGTTCAGTGCCTGAACACCCTAACAGGGAAAACACTTCTCCTAACATCTGATCTGACTCTCCCCTGTCTCAGGTTGTGGCCATTCCCTCTAGTCCTCTCACTCCAGGCATGACAGAAGAGATCAGTGTTTGGGTCAGATTGTTTTCGAGCACTTAATTGTCTAACCAACAGAATGCTCAGGCATAATCAGGCTGATTATGTTCAAGCAGTTGAAAGTTCAATGTACAGTGAGAAACAGGATAGTAATTATCTTCTAAATTCCTTTGCATGAACCACAGGAGGTTCTTTTGCTCAGAACTGGAATCCTGGATAATTTGTATCATCAACACAGTTCTGGTTTTGATTCCTAATATGTTTCAGAAAAAAAAAATCAGAATGCAAATGATTGAAGTCCATTTTTATGTTAATCCTCAGGCTGCTATGAGTGGGAGATGCATGTGATTTCAGATTTCTAAAACAAAAAGTCAAGTGCTTAAAATTCTCAGAAAATACAAGACAGCTGCTTATTCCAGGTATTCATTAAAACCAAATTCCAGTATAGCCCAGAGATTAAAAATTAACCTTGGCAAAGAAAATTAATTTGCAGCTAAGACACAGAAAGAAATGCATAGAGGCTCCAGTATGCTCAGAACTTTTGTTCATTAGAGAAGACTAAACTAGTGCCTCCTATGCAGCACGCCACACTCCTCTTGCACTTCTTACTACATTTTGAAGGTGTTGCTATCAAAAAGATTCTCTCTGTGGAGTGGTGGAGAGATAGGGAAATACAGGGCTCTTGTATCTGAAACTGAGAGCTTGGGAAACAGGCAGCTGGGGAGTTCCAGTTGCTAACAGTATGAAAGGCTTGGAATGCCTGAGCATTCAAAGTGTGGAATTACATTAGGCTTTTTAAACACTTCGTTTTATTGGCCTTTGAATATATGTGATACTTCAATATCTGGTATATGTATCTCTTTAATGCTTAGGCTTTTATGTTTTAAATATGTGTTCTTAAGAAGACTCTTTTGTAATATGTATTAGCAAGGAAAGTGCTATCAGAATCAGTAATTTGGCATTAAAAGTTGCTATCTTTGTTTTCTAGAAGTTGTGTGCAGGCAGAAGAGGTAAACCCTTGCAGGCCTTATCAGGCAAAGCTGTACATGTTAGTAGAGAAGTGTCTTGAGGAAGGACTGAAAGAAATAACTACTGAGTCAGTATTCAAATTAAATTCACAGCATCTTCTGATGACAGAGGTGCAAATTTCTCTGTTGTTTCTTCTCTGTGATTTAGCTTCTAGGTGGGGAACTGTTCTCCTAGTGATTATCAAAGATACTACACAAAATAAAGGATCATCTATAGTGCACAGTTTTTAGAAGAGAGTCCAACTTGACTGTCTTTAGAAATAGATAAGTTAGGAGGGTTTTATGTTGAATGTTCCCAGTCTGAAGGAAATAGCTATTTCTCCATCCAGACGGTGGGCAGGAAGGTGACTTACTAAATACCTAGGGCTGTTGTGTGGGGTATCATGGACTAGCTGTTACATGGATTTCTCTGAGCACAGCTGAGATAAAAAAAGAGCAGCAGAAATTTTTTTATCATCTTGAAACCATATCTGAAATACAGAATTGATTTATCCTTAATCAGCTTAACAAAGGGTGAATATATTAAAACATTAATATAGGTGTAAGCATTGTTTATTTTTCTTACTCAGTTTCATTTTTCTTTTTCCAGTAGATCTACACCTGTTGTTTTCATACAGTTTAAATGTAACTGTTTACTCTCATGACTTAAAAAAGACATAATCTTTATGGTTTTACTGTAGAGAAATCTCTTCATAAAGGTCACACACAAGTGCTCTGAAGCACTGAGTCCCAAGAGCATCTGAATGCGTGCACTGGCATTCCCAGTGTGTGTGTGGGTTTGTGTTAAGTGGCTTTAGAAGAATTGTTTCATCAAAAAGCAAAACAAAGAAGTCGTTCAGGTCAGATATTCTTATCTTAGAAACCATACTAGATGCTACTGCTGTGGCTCGTTGCCACATTTATTTTGGAGCTTGGTGTTTTGGCTGGGTATTAGCTTAGAAATTAGGCCATACCATTAAATGCTTTGAACCACTTTTACTTGGCTCACTTAGAGTCTGAAGAAACTCAGTTTCAACACAAAGCTCAGATAAACTTTAAAGAAAAAATAAATCAAAACTCTGTATTTTATCAATAAATCTTTATGATCTATCCTCCACAAGAGGCTCATGCTCTGTTAATAACATGGGATTATAGCTAATGGAGGAATTGTTCTGCTGTTGAGCTGATCATACAAACGGGAAGAGACTAATAAAGTTCTGTAACAGGTTTAAAAGTGAAGCTTTTCTTTCACATCACTTTTGAGACAGAGCTTCAGAAAAACTGTGAAGTCTTCCCTCATGATGCTCCAAAAGCAATTCACTTGAGAGGTTTGAACCAAGGCCTCATTCCCTGCTTTCCAGACAGTTCTTCACATGTTTCTCTAATCCTCTCTGCTGATGGCAAGTTGCTTGGTAACAGTAGGTGATGACTGGTAGTATGGAAGATTTCCTGGAAATATGTAATTTAAACATTGTCTCTTAGCAGACACAGAGTCTTGTTGCTAAATATTAGCTCAAAGTAGAGATCTAAGTACATGAAAAAGTCAATCACAGCAGCATGCAATGATTCCTTCCATAAAATGTCATTGATTACAGTGAGGATTTTATGCTCCTCTGCTTAATGATTCATAATGCAAATATGAAAGATCAAGTGCATATGTATTATTTCTTGTATAAAAAACATTCTCAACCAAATGATACACAAATCCTCACCTAATCAATGATAATTTCAGAACAATGGTATCTGAAGGCCTTTGTCCAAAATGTTTCTTTCCAGATTTCATGTGCATTAACTTGTTTAGGTTTTACTAATATACCTGATATTCAACATCCAGGTAAAGACCAAAAGATGTGATGCACTATAATAAACTCAGCAGTCATAGGAAAGGTGTTTCATGTCCTAGATGAGAAGTGTCCCCTCTGTCAATTGTTGATTGAAAACTCTTTTTGTAATTAGTTGTGTTTAATATTTGTAAATCAGTAGGTATGAGCAGGAGTGCCTAAATGTTAGTGTTTTGAATGAGTTGAGGATTTCAAAAGATGTACCAGGAATGGACCTGATTTAATGTTGTCCAAAAAAACTGAAGTCACCTCAGAACAAGTTTTATGTTTGAGGTTTTTTTCAGATCATTCCTATCATCAACCACAAGTTTACTCATTTTAATGGGGCATTCCTCTGCAGTTCCACATTGTTGTAAGCTCTCCTTCCTCACCTACATGTATGGGTCAGATACAAGTCAGATGGGTCACTTATCTTCCTAAAAATCTGTTTCCCACAGTCCTCATTATTTCTCAGACTTTGGGATCTGTGCTGGTTTGAGCTAAAGTAGAGTTAACTTTCTTCACAGAGGCTAGTATGGGGCTATGTTTAGGTTTTGTGCAGAACACAGAGTTGATAATGCAGAGATGTTTTTGTTATTGCTGAGCAGAGCTCACATAGAGTCAAGGCCTTTGCTGTTTTCTGTACTGCCACACTGGCAAGGAAGTTGGGGATGCATGGGAGATTGGGAGGAGACACAGCTGGGACAGGTGACCCAAACTGACCAAAGGGATATTCCATACCATATGACATCATGCTCAGTATATAAGGTGGGAGGAAGAAGGAGGAAGGGGGGACATCTGGAGTGATGGTGTTTGTCTTCCCAAGGAACCATTACACGTGATGGGCCCTGCTCTCCTGGAGATGGCTAAACACCTCCTGTCTGTGGGAAGCAGTGAATTAATTCCTTGTTTTGCTTTGCTTGTGTGTGCAGCTTTTGCTTTCTCTATTAAACTGTCTTTATCTCAACTCATGAGTTTTTGTAGCTTTTACCCTTCTAATTCGCTCCCCCATCCCATTGGTGGAGGAGTGAGTGAGAGGCTGCGTGGGGCTTGGCTGCTGCTGGGGTTAAACCACGACAGGATCTCCTAAGCATAACTGATTAAACTGACAAGGGAGTTCCCATCTATCCCAAAGCTTGTTTAGTCTTGCCTTCAGTGCAAGTTTTAGTCACTAAGGAGTAAATACCTTCTCAGAATCGCTCATCAGGCTACCCCAAAATCTATAGGTAGAGCACTCCCTGCTCCTTCTATCTCCTTCCATTTGAAGAAAGCACCATCTGAAATTGTTTCCACACACATATCTTTGCCAGTGCCTTCTCCATCCTGCCTGACAGTATCCAGCACTGACTGAGGGTAACACAAATGTGGTGAGGACACCAAGCTCCCCATGTTCTCAGGCAAAAAGACACTGTCAGAGACTAAATTCTCAAAAGGAAATTTGTTCAAACATGTTGATAAGTAAAATAGCAACAATCCTGATGGCCAGATGGTGCTCACAGAACACTTGAAAGAATTAATCATTATGTTCTGTAGGCTGGTAGCAAAAATATGTTTGCTATATTTAAATGAAGATACTTTGCTGAAGAGTTTTAGAGTAATTGGAATTGGCTTAAAGCTTTCAGTCAAAATGATATTGAAAGAACTGTGGGGCTAGATGATTCAGACTCAGGTAACTTGGTTGAAGCATTAGGTGATGGTAGTTTAGAGAGACAGTTTGAATAGAGATAGAAGAGAGCATAGGCATAGGTGCAAAAACAGGCACTGACAGCTCCAAACCTTCCTCCATTCCTTGTCTTTCTTGTTGAATATTTTAACCCTCATGGCATCATTTGCTGAAGCATTTGATAGAGAATTCTAATTGAGTATGCAAGAAAAGAATTGAACTAGACCGTGCAGTATGTTGGAAACTACAATATTTCAGTGCTTTATAAATGACTGCTCTGAACTCTGATCTCAGTGATATCTGTCATGGTTTCAACTGAGCTCTGATTCTCACCTTTAAGAATTCTATTTATTTACTGTTTCTTTAATTAGCAGGCTACAGTTTAAATGGCTGTGAAAATCTTCTTTGTGCTTTCAGACAGTTTTCTGTGTTTTCACCTTTAAAATACATTTAAAGACTTGTGAAACAAGTGGTGGAGAGTTATGCTGTAATAATTTGGATGCTTAGTTGTTAAATTTAATCTCTTCCTGAGCTTTATACTGTCTGCTACTATAGTTTATGAACACTTATTTTAGGGTTTTATCAAAGCCATTGCTATTACTTTCAGTTTATGTTTTGGTTTTCAAATGTTTGTGTTTTTGTTCCCTATTTGATGGAGAAATGTATATTCTTCTATTCAGAAATGAAAACAAACTTATGCTGTTCCTGAGCAGAGAACTAGGAATCCTTCTGTGGCCTCCTCTGGATTTTCCTCATTATGTCTGGATGAGTTCTGCCTAGAACATGTAAGATGTGCTGATTGCAATGTGGTCCTGCTGCTTGCTCTGCTCACAGATGTGATTCTCTGGTTGTAAATTAATCTCTTTCAGTATTGTTTTGCCTGCTAGAGACAAAGCAAACAAAAGATAAGATTTTTTTACCATTATGGACAGGCAGCTCTCTTCATTTTCTTTCATAAATACAGTTTGTCTAAGAAAACATGGCATTACAAGCTGTGTGCCTGGGGTACTCTGTAAGAGAATTATTTTTGTCTGGAAATGCATGTGAGTGATTCACTTCATATAGACTGTAAGAAAAAACACTTTTAAAGATATTATCCAAAAAGAGTGGTATCAACAAAAGTTTGTTAGGATCTAGTCTGAGTAACATATTCAAAGATGCTTTGGGTAATGAAAGCCCCTTGTGTTCATCCATAGCAACAGAGTTTTGAATGAGTGTTCTGTTCGTAAGGTCGTTTTGTCTGTCCCTTGTTTCATTATGGGGACAAAATTATTTCTGCCCTTACCTACACATGGATTTAGGAAGCAGTGTGTGTCTTATGTTCACTATGCCAGCAAGGTAGTATTAAAGGCAGTAGGGAATAAATCCCAATTAAGATAAAATAAAACAGTAATAGAAATGATAATATGTAATTTGTCTGATTACAGTTATACTGAAGTATAAGTTCAGGCTGAGGGAGTTGGGGCTGTTCAGCCTGGAGAAGAGAAGAGTGCATGGAGACCTCAGAGCAACTTTTCAGTATCTGAAGGGCCTACAAGGAACTGGAGAGGGACTCTGTGTTAGGAACTGCAGTGATAAGACAAGGGGTAATGGATTCAGACTGAAGGAGAAGATTAGGTTAGATAATAGAAAAATGGTTTTCCCTGTGAGGGTGATGAGACACTGGCACAGGCTGCCCAGGGATGTGGTGGCTACCCCAACCCTGACAGTGTTCAAGGCCAGGCTGGATGAGGCCTTGAGCAACCTGATCTAGTGAGGAGGGGTCACTGCTCAGGGCAGGGGGTTGGGACTAGATGATCTGTAAGGTCCATTCCAACCCTTAAATTCTATGATTCTATGAAGTTTATGTAACTACTGAGATGGTATCAGCATGAAACTAGGACAAAACAATTAGCTTAAGGAAAAAGAGAAACATTTTTTCCTTACATATAGCCTTTGTTGCACTTTCAATTTCTCTTTTTTTTGCCTCTTTTGCTATTGTCACATTTTTCATTTTTTTTTATTTTTCCTTCTGTCTTCCATTGTAATTTTCCAGTGAAATCAGTGAACTCTGCAATGAACTCTACATTTCCCTCAAGTCAAAACCAACAAACCACCACCAACCAACTTCAGCTATGTCACACCTTCCTTTCCATCATGAATGTGAGTTTCTCTAATTCACTCTTACACAACTTGCAGGGGGGAAAGGAGCAAAAAAGGCATTGGTTGGTCTTCCTGCCTTCTTCCTTCTCCTCAGAGGAGAGGGCTACAATGTTTTCTGATAGATTTACCCTTGGAAGACAAATGAGAACATCCAAAGTTTTGTGGATTGGAAATCAATGTGCATATAGCAAGAAAAAAGGGCAATGCTATCAAGCACAGAGTTTGCACAGTCAGTGAACTCCAGAAAAAATAGGCCATTTTCCTGTCCCTAGCTAAGCTGACAAGCTCCCGCAAAATCAATTCCAGCTATGTTTCCCAAGCTCTTTTCTAAAGCATTTCCCTTCCTGCCCCAACACAGGGCGCTTGTGCTTGCCTTACAGTGACCTACCTGTAGGCAGAGTAAAATGAGTCCATGTTTTGGTAATCTTTGATTTGCTTTTTCTTTCTAAATGGTGGTCAGCAATAGGGTTTCCCCTCTGGGTTTGTTGCCCACACCTTTGTGCCAGATTGTTCATCTTTCTTTTTTAAGACTTACCCTGAAATTCCCTCTTTTTGCTACACTAAATTTCCGCATTGAAAACTCTATTAAGGAGAAAATTATTGTAGCTAAGTGCATTCAGCTAAATCCAGTAGAGCCCTTTGGTGATGGATAAATCCTACAAACAATTTTAAGTTATTTTGCGTCAGAGACCTGGCTTTTGCATCAGTTAGGCTTTATACCAATTTGTTGTGCTTTTTACATCTGAAAATGGCTATTCTAATTCTTAACTATCCTGTCCTGGCATGTTCCATGTGTAGAATGCAATCAGGTTTATTTGGAGGACTCTACAGAATGTCTGGTAAGTGAAAATGTGTGGGTGGAATCTTGGCCCTATTAAAAGACATGAAAAGTTTCTGTTGCCTGGAATGAAGTTAGAGTTCCTAACTGTGTTTTTGTACAAAATGAGCTAAGAAACAGCAGGTAACGTTCATCAGTTGTGGATATTTCTTGTCTCAGATGTAAGTTGTCATATGAAACTAAGCCTGGACTGCACAGTGCTCACGGCTTAGACTCTTCTGATTGTAAAATTTAGAATTAAAGGGTTGGAATGGACCTTACAGTACATCTAGTCCCAATGCCCTGCCCTAGGCAGAGACACCTCCCATCAGAGCATGTTGCTCAAGGCTCATCCAGCCTGGCCTTGAACACTGCCAGGGTTGGGGCAGCCACCACATCCCTGGGCAACCTGGGCCAGTATCTCACCACCCTCACAGCAAAAACTTCTGCCCAATATCCAATCTAAATTTCCCTCTTTCAATTTATCCCCATTACCCCTTGTCCTGTCACTGGAGTTCCTAACACAGAGTCCCTCTGCAGCTTCCCTGGAGGCCCTTCATATTCTGGCAGGCTGCTCTGAGTTCTCCACACAGCCTTCTCTTCTCCAGGCTGAGCAGTCCCAGCCCTCTCAGGTCCCTGCGTGTCTCACTGTGAATGCAAGAAGGGAACAGTAAGAAGTTGCTGCTGCTCTCTGGAGGG
>NW_008670452.1:66318-70968 GCF_000695815.1 Acanthisitta chloris | reverse complement strand
CTGCTGCCCCCACTCCTTTGGATGCAGACCAGGATCCATACACCATCATCAATTCTCAAAGGAGCAAAAAAGATAGCATGAGTCAGTGAAAAATCTCAATAATTGTAGGAAGAATCAAATATACATCTTCAGAAAATATTCTTTATAGTCAACTTGAGCTAAATTTCTTGGCACTGAAGTTCTCACTCTGAGTTGGAAAATGTTTCTTCATTTTTACAAGCTATGAATTTAATGAAAATAGCTGCCTTGAAGAGGAAGTTCTTTCAATAGTGCATAGATAACTGTAGGTTGATTTTAAAGGTTTTTGCAGTCAAAATATTTTAGTCTGCCACAAAATTTACCTGGATCTATACAAAGATATTACCTATCCACATTCATTTTAATAATAGAAAGTCACACTATTTTCTTACTTAATGTGTTGAAGCAATATTAGGTTTAAATCCCTGAAAGTACAGTGCTGGCTTAAAAATTGTACTTTCTACAGGATATTAGAGCTGACATAGAGGAAACTTCTGGATTGTTCTCCATGAAAATAACATTAGTCATTACCCATGGGACAGAGAAGCTTTTAAAGCTAAACCCAAATATGCTCTGCCCCCTTGTCAGTACTTTTTTTGTAATCAGTATCCCAATTAGACTGAAAAATTTATGGGTTAATACATAGATAACAACCAGTTAAGATTATTCCTTTGCTTGTACAGAATGCTGCAATCAGCTTCACAAATTGAGTTCTATTCTCAGCTTCTGTTGTCAAAAGAATTTCAAATCTGCCAGATTGAAACAAGCAAGTAAAGCACACTTGGCTTGTTTTGCCTTGAGTATATAATAACTTTGCTCAGTCTGCTGGCTGTGCCACTCTGAAATAAATTATGCTTGTTTTTGCAATATAGGACAGTATCTGCTGATAGTATACCCTCTTGTCATCCATTTCGAAAACATTTGTGGCTGCTGACAGCTCTAGAGTCTTGAATTTTGATTAAGGAGTTAAAGTTTGAAATTACTGCTTTCTCCTTCTCTAAAATGTTCCTTTACAAATGCCCTACTGCACTTTGATTTCTGTTTCCTTTACTCTCCTTCACTGATTAAAGGTAAAAGTGCAGCTCAAACATTAAATGTTATTAGGAAAGAAAGAGAGAATATTAAAATACATGTCCACATCTAGAACAATGTGTGCAGTTCCAGTTTCTTTATCTCAAGGAGTGCACCAGAAGTATGTAACAGCTTCTCCTGTGTATGCAGGACATGGATATGTGCCTATGTAAAGACATTTTACTGATCTAGAGAGGGAACAGGAGATGAGAAAGTGAGCAAAGAAGAGTGCTTAAGGGGCAGTAAAATGGGAGTGTTAGAATAGAATTAGTAATGTACTAAGTCCCAGAAATGGAGATGCGGTAGTAGTATGTGATTAAGCAAAATTATAGAATCAATTGGGTTGGAAAAGACCTCCAAAATCATCAAATTGGGATGGTGAATCCACCACCTCCCTGGGCAGCCCATTCCAATGTCTGATCACTCTCTCTGTAAAAAATCTCTTCCTGATATCCAACCTAAACCTCCCCTGGCAGAGCTTGAGTCTGTGCCCTCTTGTCCTCCTGCTGGTTGCCTGGGAGAAGAGACCAACCCACACCTGACTCCAACCTCCTGTCAGGGAGTTGCAGAGGGTGATAAGGTCTCCCCTGAGCCTCCTCTTCTCCAGGCTGAACACCCCCAGCTCCCTCAGCCTCTCCTCATGGCACTTGTGTTCGAATCCCTTCACCAGCCTCATTGCTCTTCTCTGGACCTGCTCCAGCACCTCAATATCTCACCTGAACTGAGGGGCCCATCTCCCAAGGGATGATTAAAACACAGGTGACCAAACTTTTGTAGCTTTCTGTGACTCCATTGAAAACAGAATATCATCAAATCACACATGCTTTTTCCTGAGCCTGAGGCTCTAGCATGTCTCTTCTTTCTTACTGTTTGCTTCTTGGGTCAGTTTGTCTCTTTTGTTGCAGTAATATCTCAGGACGGAAATAATCAATAGAGATGAATAATGCAGAGCTGACCATTATACCAGGCAGCTTGTAACATTGCTCAGAGCACACAGGAACAAACAGAAGCTGAGTAATGATGAGGAGAGAAATAAATAGTAACAGAGAAAAATACTGGTACACACAGTTCAAACCCAGAGGTACATCAAGGAGGAAAGCAAATCTTTGGATACTTTCCAGCTGTTGCTGTTCTAATTTCATTTGGTTCTCTTCTCCCACAGTGTGTATGAAATACAGTATCTAGCACTGACAGAAATTCTCTTTACTTATGTTAAACACTTGAGTAAAAATAGTCTATATTTTATCTGGATTGTCTTGTAACAACTTAAAAAAGTTATATTTGTTTTCTTTAAAGAGGAAGAGTTAGGTGTTAATGAGTAATCAGACCAGACTCTATTATCATCACTAAGAAAGTAATCAGACTAAGCTGAATTTAGTGGTAAAAAACCCCAGTCAGCAATGTTCCTCTGATAATGGAAGAATTATGTAAAGAGCTCAATGTATTCACTGGAAAGACTGTTAGGATTGTCTTAATGAAGTATAATTTTGCTTTGTTCTTGTTGACTTTTTCTCTGCTCTTCTCACTGGCTTTCCAAATTCTAGTGAAAACCAAATCTGGTTTGGGTTTTTTTTCATGGATAAAATTATTTTTCAACTATAAACTAAACCAAGAGAAATAAAATTCCTTTCATGTCTTGCATTAATTTTATCTCTTTTTACTCCTCATAGTGCCTGGTTTGTAGCAAGAACTAAGAGGAATTGGCTTTTTCAAATGAACACTCTTGTTGATTATTGTTATTCTTGGTAATTTCAATAAGAAACATCTAATGCTTGTGCTGATGCACGTACACATGGAGAAAGCTCAATTGAGCTGTTGGGAGAACCACTAGTTAGCCTAAGCACTGTTGTCAGTGCTGCAGGGCTAGGGCTAAGTATTATCTTGTGTGTATTTCATAGTAGGTATCTATTTCTTGTGCACTTAAGGGTAGCTGAACTGTGTCTATCCTTTATTCCTGGATAAAATGGTTTGGAAATGCAGAATAATTTAGGATTTTTCTAGATGAAACAGCCTGAGGTTTGTTTGTTTGTTTGTAAATGTCACTTTGGACTGTGGCTTTGCCTATTCAATGTATTCATGAGCCTCAGGCCTCTGTGCTCTTGTGTGCAGTCCCACATCACTGTGTGTGATGTCAGCTTTGAGAACGGGAGAGAGAAAAGTAGACAGAATCCAGATTAAGGATGAGTTGATTCATTCTAAGTGAGAAGAACTATAGGCAAAAGCATAACTGTGATTGAAGTTGTCAGTTTTAATAGGACATATTTTGGTTCACAGGAGCTCTTGGTGTGAAGTCAATTGGGTGGATATAAATGGGGAAAGACTGGAATTCCTTTGAGTCAAAAGAGGAAAATCTATTACAAAGGTATAAAGATGTGTGGGAAAGGGGAAGGAAAATGTTCAAAGAGCTCTAAAAATAGTGAGAAGATCATTTCCAGAAGAGTGCAGGATTTAAGGAATAGAATCCTCAAAGAGTAGAATGAATGCATTGATGATGAAAACAGTTGTATTTTGGAGATCAAGAAATACAAAAACACAAAATGACAAAAATTAAACAAAGTAAGATTTTATAAATGTTGCTAAAATGAGTTTTCACTGTACATAAAATAAAAAGAGAATAAAATCAGGGACATTGTCTATCAAATAGAAAATTAGGGTGTAATTCAGGAAGAACTGGATTACCTTCAAAGCTAAAATAATGGCATTTATAAAACTAAGCAATATTTTCTTGGTGACAGGTAACTAGAATTTGCATCATAAACTGAATAGATGATCTGGAGGAAATGACAGAGAAGGAGAGGACCTGCTACAGATGTCAGAAAGGATATGAGAGACCAACAAGACTCAGCAGTGAAGAGAAGGCAAATGTGGCTGTAGAATGTGACCAGCAAGGTAGGTCCAACAGAAAAATATTTGTACTATTGCACAGGACTGATGGGATTTCCTTGGGAAATCAAATAGATTTGGAGTCACCCACAAAGGAAAGATGGGACTGAGGCTCTAGAAGGGAATGAAAAATGTGTAGTAGAAAAGTGCTGGGCAGGCTTTGACATGAGGGAGAATGACAGACAATATTATTATACATATTAATGATGCATCAGAAGTGTGGATTCTAGAGGCAGAAGACACATACAAATATGTTTCAACTAGCCATAGATAAACCTACTCTGCATATTACAAGTGGATTTCTAATCATTAAACATGGCAAAGTTTGCAGCAGTCTTCAAAAACAGAGCAGTGAATTAACTGCAAAAATCATCCAAGTCTGATGTTTGCAGCATCTAAAAGATTTTATATTTTGCTAAGTAATTGTCAATTTCTTGGTTTAGCTTTCCTTACTATATATATTTAACCTTTTATGAGCAGTGACTTAAAAATTAAGCTTTTCATCTTCTGAGCCTCATTTTCGGGCCCTGCAGTCAGGCATTTATCCATTAGACTCCGTGATGCATTAGAGCTACTTGCCTGCTCTTGGATATTATGAATACAAACATTCCTGATGGGGTTGTTTACAGTGCCAGCACTGAATAAACACTCAGGAATTACCAGGTGGTTACATTGTTT
>NW_008670452.1:58843-66304 GCF_000695815.1 Acanthisitta chloris | reverse complement strand
TCCTGGTTTATTATCTGTTTATTTTAAAGCACTTAATTTAGTGCTGGGGGAGTAGACTCCTCAGAAGCAATAAACATCTGTTAGTGTTGTTAGGCTGAGCATTTGCAGTCCATAATGTTCTTGTACCCTCCAGTAGTGAAGGTAAACAAGGGTGTCAGTGTGGGAGGACCTGCGGGCAGGGGACAAGGCACAGAATCAGGTAAGTTTCTTTTGCTTGGTCTGAAAACATCTTTTCCATGGAAGCTCACACATAATGTGAAAATCAGGATTTAAATGACAGCCTAGTGTCAAAAAATGGATTTCAAAGTGCATATCTTAATCTTGCATGCATATATTTCAAACAAAACACCCAAACAACCCTCCCCAGAAAAATAGTGAATATTTGCTACCTCTGGGCCAATGTTTACTAAGCTGCAGTTAGATTTCCACTCAGTTTAGACTACTTCCTTTCAGCCTTTAAGTCTGAAAAGATTGTTAAGTGCTTATATTTACCTGAGGAAATTGGCATTCCACAGATATGAAAGGTGAGCTTTTTAGAGCTCCTTATTGTCACAGTCTTCCATCATTTTTTACTGCAAGACCTTATTTTCAGGTACTTTTGTAGCTCTGAAATGCATGTGACCTCCCCTCCTTCCCCCCCACCACAAGCAGACTGTGTCTTTTTAGATATCTTTTTCCTGCTATTTCAGCTAAAATAGCCATTTTCTGAAATCTAATCAATGAAAAATTCTTATTACCCATGCTAATAAAATCATATGACCATTTAATCCAAATGATCCCATATCCTCTGTGTGGTGGAGAAGAGGCTTGAGAAGAGAGGAACAATCTTTTGCCTGGGCTGAGTTTTTTCCAGCTTTATGAAATTTGCCTATCAAGTCACCAGTCTCTAAAAAAATCCCATTTTATGGACATTTACTAGAAACATATGAAGTTTGGCAGTTGAAGTCTCTGAAAATGCCCTTGGCACTAAACTTTCTCTAGAAATGCAACTTCTGAGTGAACGGTTGCTGTTATCACTCCTCCCCACTGCAACTAATTTTCCTGCTGGTTTTGGGACCACAGAGATTTTGCAGCCTGAATTCCTCATTAGCTCCCTTAAACAGCACCCACAAATGGTACCTGTGGTACCAGAGGAGAAGAGTTCATTCCACTTTGACCAGAATGAGTGGCCTTGGTGGCTCATGCTGTTATCAGTTCTTGACTTCTAGATGAAACTTTCAAGGTCTAATTTGGTAGCACTGGATACTTTTTGATTTTATTATTCTTCTGTAATATGTTTCTAGGGAAAAGAGGGAGGAGGAAAAAATAATGTTCCAGGTTTAGGTTCTTTTTGAAGGAAATTAATTTTCTGTGCAATTTTAATCAAAATGTTGAGCATTATACAAAAAATTTGAATTACCAGAAAAGAAATGGTGCCCTTTGAGGAAATAAAAGGCCTTTTTTTCAGGCCTGTGTTTAGCTACATAGTGAGCATAGATAATCAAATAGTGACTAGGTGCTCACTGATAACTACAGAGCATAGAGATCTCACCATGGCATGCACTCAGGTGTGTATCCAGGGCCCCTTCAGTATGTGCCTCCTCACATTCCATACTTATGACACCTTTATATGATGCTGTGTCATAACAAATGGGAAGAAAACCTCACTTTTCTGCCCATTCATTTGTCTTTTCTTCACTCAGATTATTAAACAGAAAGTGATAAACAGCAATTCTAGCATTGGGGGAAACGGCCATTTGTTTTACTCCGTCTTTCTTTTAGGGATATTTCTCAAGTTCCATTTTCTTTCTACATGTGGAAAGAATGCAAAGCATAAACCCTTCTGAATCATATTTTTCTAAGCCGTTTCTGTCATCTTTGTTGTTCTCATCTGCTTGGTTTTCAATTTGTCTTTTTAAAATGTCATGTCCCAAACTGAATCCAATCAGTCCTGCTGCTGAAGCCTGAGCATTGCTGAGCAGAGCAGAAGGATTATTGTGCTGGTTTGACACATGCTGTTACTGCTAATATAATCAAGTGTAGCATTTGTCCTTTTTCAGTGTAAGCATCTTATATTTGATTCGCAAGCAGTTTATGATTTAACATATAATAACTGTGTCTGTCTTTGTAGGAGTGTTCCTTGGCCCACATAAGTGTTTGCTTTGGGTTCAAGATTCACTAGAATTGCGATATTTTTTGGACTGTAAAAAGTATATATTTAAAAAAATACATATAAAATGCATAGGGCAATGGAAGACTAAGAGAAAATGAGTCTCTGTGACAGGGAATATGCTACAGATTAAAACAAAGATTCTAAAAAGGTAAATGTAATACACTGTGAGTGGCTTATTGGAGGTGTGATTTAAAAGTCCCCACAAGAGTGAGCTTTTTAACCAAAGCACCAGAAGTAGTTACAAGGTTGTTGTAAGTAGATGCAGAAAACTGCAGAAAAGAGCAGAGATATAAGAGACTTCAGGAGAAAAAGGTACAACTGGCTTAGGACATGTAGGAGGCAAGTTGCAAGATAGTTATATCCAGGTGGAAAGATGCTCCATAGAAATAAGCTTAGCAAGTGCTCTTGGCTGAAAAGAGAGTTTTGCTCAGGAAACCTATGGCCTGGCACAAGGGAAGTAAGTGAGTAAATTCAGGGATGCAAGTAACTGGATGCTAAATCAACATAATGAGGGTAAATTCCTATCCATTCACTTGTAAATGTACAGAATTACTAAGTCTTAGTCCATCAATCAGACACTGATGTACATCAGTTGCAGGAGTCTTTATGGCAAATTGGCATTCCAAAGAGTTTTTCATCGTTGTTTAATGAATCTGCAGTAACTTGATTGTCATGGAGAATAGAGTCAGCCCTGAGTGCTGCATTTTAATCGTTGTGACATACTGCAGGAAAGCTCAGTGCCACTGCTGTTAATTCAGGGAAAATGAACATAGCAATGGTGACATTTGAAACAGAAGGGACAGTAGGTGCTTTATGGTCGAGTGCAAAAATGTGCCACCAAATGCCTTAGCTACAGATACCTCCTCCTGAGTGTTAAAATGGATGTTGGAATCAATCGTTGAAATAAATTGAAGCTACTCGTCTACATCACTTTATTTTTCCACTATCAAGTATTTTGCGTTCTTAATAAGTAAATTCTAGGTATGTGATAGTTTTCTGTTTTCTCTCCTATGACCAGGTTGCACAACTTTCATGTCTTCCCAGAGGAAAAAAAAAGCAAATAACAAACTAGAGCTCTTCAAGGCCCTGTTACCTCTCAGATCAGATTATATCCAATTTTAGTAGTTCCTCTACAGATCAGAGAAAAATATCTTTTCTGAGATACTCAGGGTTCAAAGTGGTAGATCAAGAGCATGTGCTTGGCAGGGGAATGTAGTAAGACAGTCAGAGCTCACGGGTGCTAAAAATATCAGATCAGAAATATGAGATAACCAGTCACTGTTATTAATGAAAACTGCCTAATATTTACTTTGAGATGAACCACGTTAAAGACAGACATTATCTAGAATATGGTGCAATTGGTGCATGGATCCAGCTACCAAATACACTGGGCAGTTCCAGTTTCCATTGTGTGCAAAATTCTTGCGCTTGTTTTTCAGGATAACTCAGAAGGGCAATTCTGCAGTAGCTCCCCTCTGGGCACTGTAATTTCCACACCAGGAATATTTCTGTATGGACTAAATGTGGCCACATATGGGGGTTCTGGAGAACAAGTATTAGACTTGAAATTTGCTCCCTAATTTATCCCATAGTGGCTTCCATCTGCAAGCAAGCTGGTATCATTCCTCATTCCCCATTTGTGTAATCTCCTTCTGTAAGAGAAGTCACGAGAAGAATAAGAGCAAGTTAAAATCTCAGAATGCAGATGATGTCTCTGAGAGTTGTGGGCACTTAGCACCTGCAGGATTGAGTCTCATGGCACTTATTTTTCCTTCACATTCAGACAAGTTTTCAGTTCCTGAAATGAGCCTGAATACTGTACAAAAATGAATGCTCAGTGTTTCTGTTGCTCTAATTCTATTAGAGAAACTGTCTGGCATATGAGGGGAGCCAAATGTTACATTAACACATTAACTAGTCCTAGCACCATCAAAATTCCCTTACTTTTCATTACAAAAGCAGTGAACTCAGCTTTTTATGGCAGTTATCAGCAGTATGGAATGAGGGGTAAGACATCCACTAAATTCTCTATTGGACCATTTTCTCTAGGTGAAATTTAGCATAATGATTTCAGCTGAGGAAGAGAATTCTTGAGAGCAAAAACTCTGCCTAGCAGTGTACTGAGTTTGATTTTAGCAGGGAAGAAAGGACACATGGAACAGGAAAATGGACAAGTGTGGGGGGGTGCTGGTTTTGTGCACAGATGTGAAGCACAGTGGAGTTTTGACCCCTCAGGTGGCTTTTGCTGCAATGGTATGGACTAGAGTTGAAGTGTTGAATTATAAAAATGCTTATTTCATGACTTAATGGTACCTCTCTGGTGAAAAATGCTACCCATGGGACTGGATAGCTTTGTTCCTCTCCAGAATCTTTCTTTGGATCCTTTATCCTGAAGAAGACCAAAGGAAAGCAGAGGGAACCCTCTATGCTTTACCTTTCTGTCTGCACTAAACTTCTCAGCTTCTCACAAAGCATATCAAGGTGCCATTCCTTAGACTGGCATTGTGTGTTGTGGTATCCCTTTTATTCCATGGCATTTGCCAAGGGATACTGTCCATGTGCTTCTCCAAGTCAATGTTTCCATCTTCCTAGAACCTTGCAAGAGTAATGCAGTTTGTTTTGTCCTGAATTATTCACAGAACCAGACAAAAGTAAGTTTGTCCCTTAAGCCTAATAAAAATACATGTTTCTGTCTCATCTTCTGAGCCTTTTCCCTGGGGAATATCTTGCTGAGGAAAGGCCAACAGTGAGTCACTGCTCCTTCACCTCCCATGGTGGGAGCGAGGAGCCCAGCGAAGCACTTTGCAATGGCAAGAAAAACCTGGGAAATCATGTCAAGGCAGATAAATTACTCTGAAATATATGCAAAAAATATTGAATTTAATTGCTTGTCATAAATTATATATATTATGCATATCATTATTTATAAGAAATCATGAAAGATTGAGGTAGTTCTGTGCTCTGTGCTCAGCCACGGGGTTACATGTGTCAGAACCTGTGGTCGGGAATGAGAGGGCAAACACTGCTGTGGGTGAAGAAATGAGCCGTTTCCATCTGAATTGATTACAGTGTTACTGTATACAAAAGCCCAAATTTTGGTTTTATGATTTTAGGTGTGGTATGTCCAACCAAAACTCTGCCTTGTGATTACAGTGAAAGATGAAATTTTATCATAAAGACAAAAACATGAGAAATTTATGTAACTCTATTTTGATAAGAATGCAAATGAGGTTGTTGTCAGGTGGGGGTTGGTCTCTCCTCCCAGGCAACCAGCAGTAGGACAAGAGGGCACAGATTCAAGCTCTGCCAGGGCAGGTTTAGGTTGGATATTAGGAAGAGATTTTTTACAGAGAGAGTGCTCACGCACTGGAATATGCTGCCCAGGGAGGTGGTGGATTCACCATCCCTGGAGATTTTCAGGGTGAGACTGGATGTGGCACTTAGTGCCATGGTCTAGTAACCACATTAGGGTTGGACTTGATGATCTTGGAGGTCTTTTCCAACCCAGTTGATTCTATGATTCTAAAGAACACCCAAATGCCTCAATGGCAGTTAGGAGGTTGCAAATCATGGACATACTGGCCAGTTGCTGTACTGTTGTTTCATATTACTCAAGATGTGTAACTTAGTTGTGGCACTGTGAATCTTGAGTCCTATTACAGGCTTAATATGCTTTAACTATCCAATTCTGACACTTTCACATGTCCTCTTTGAAAATACATATGTTGTTATGTAACCCATTTTAAATTCTACTCATATAGTACATTGTTATAAGTCTTTACCTGCAGAAAACTCCCTGCACAGGTTTTAAAATGGGGACATCCTGAAATACACCAAAAATACATATATTTTTCTGTCCATAAACTGAAGTTGCATACAGTGAAAATTTGATATAGAAACTATGAGTTGAAATCTTTTTGTAGATTGTGATTTAAATAAATCTTTCACCATTAAATTCAGTGTCCTTTGAGGAAGGATTATAGAGAAGTGGGAGAAAGGTATAAGATAGAAATTGATAAAAGGCTTATTTGGTGTTTGGGAGTTCTGTGCAAGCAGCTAAAAAAGTCTTTGGAACAGAACCAATCTCTCTGTGAAAGCTTTATTGATTACACAGAGAAAAGTCCATTTTAAACACTTTCATAGCACTGTGTTGCCTGAGGAAGCAAAATCTATTACACTTAGATTATGAACTTTTTGTTTATGAACTCAGCTGTCTTGGTGGACAGCTGGAAGAAACTAGCATTATTATTTCTTCTGTCTATAGAGCAGAGTTATTTAAAAGCCCCTATTTTCCCCATGTGTGTACTGCTGCTGCTTTCACAAACATATGCTGTTTGAAGCCATGTGCTCCAGCTGGACCCAGTGCATGATGCTGGATCCTGGAATGGTTTTCCAGGTTGGACAGCTTCTCTGGTCCGACCCTTGGGGCAATGTGCATACCACACACCTTTGGTGGATAAGATCTGGGCTGTAGACCCTGATTAGTGTTTCTGTAATTGCTCCAGTTGCTTCAGGCATTTTTCAGGCTCTAGGTCTTTTAGTTGCGTTAGGAAAATGACTCAGATCTATCTATAGTTAAATAAGCTGTGAAATAAGCTTCCCAAACAGCCATCACTCATCAGGGTGAATGCTGCTTTATACCACGAGTTTCTGCTTCTCTTTGACCTAAGGAGAAATGTAAGCCAGGTTTCTGTAATTGCTCCAGTTGCTTCAGGCATTTTTCAGGCTCTAGGTCTTTTAGTTGCGTTAGGAAAATGACTCAGATCTATCTATAGTTAAATAAGCTGTGAAATAAGCTTCCCAAACAGCCATCACTCATCAGGGTGAATGCTGCTTTATACCACGAGTTTCTGCTTCTCTTTGACCTAAGGAGAAATGTAAGCCAGGGAGATGAAAACAGTGATTTTTTCCCTTTACTTAAGAGGGGTGGGTGAATGTTAGGCTGCAGCTAGGATAGTGTGAATTTGGAAGGTCCAAACAATCTCCACCTCCTGGAGAGTATAATAGATGCTGCTGGAGGGGTAGGAAAAGAGTAGTGAAGGGCACAGTGCGGCTCAGAAAGACAACAGGGTCTCAGCTGAAAGCAGCAGGGGCTGTCAAACTTGTGGGCTATGCAGGTAATCTCTGCTTGTGGTGTCTGAGATTGGAGCCAGTGGGACTGAACTAATTCTTGGAGAGCAGAAGAGGTGAATTGCATGTATGCTATATGGTCACATATTTCCTCTTGTCTCCAGTGACGGGTCTGACATTTGGCACCTCACTGAGGGGGAAATGATGTGACCTGTTTGTTCTAGCACAGGTCTTTTATC
>NW_008670452.1:46642-58811 GCF_000695815.1 Acanthisitta chloris | reverse complement strand
CTGTAAGTTCTTTAAGTCCCAGGAACTGTGCAGTTGATTAAATTGACTCTGAAACAGCATCTTCAAACGCTATTTCCCCCCCTTTCCCCAAAGGCTCAAAGCAAGTGGAGAAAAGGGCGAAAATGATAAAACACCTTACTTACTTCCACCTAAATCTTTCCTTGGAGCTTTACAGTTCTTTTCACTGCAACTGACCCTCATTTCTGACTGTGAGAAACAGACTGTGCTGTGCACAGCATGTTTTCTCTCTCCTCTTGTAGTACTTTGCCAGCCTGAGAAGTTTTAATGACTCCTTGGAAATTTTTTTTAGAAACAAAATAGAAAAGGCTGTGAGAAAGATTTCTTGCCTGTAATATCAAAAGTTTGAGTCTGCCCATTTGTACAATAGCACTAGATAGCTGCTCTTTTACCAGAGATTTGAGTCTCATAGAAGAAGTTGTGGATAAACACAGAAACACTGGGAAAAATGCCTCAAAGCACTCACAGTTCTATTCTCTTTTACTCAGCTTCTCTTTTCAATATAACTCTGAATGGAAGCTTTAGCAGGAGAATTCTGGCAGATTGTCAGGCATTCAAGTAGATTAAACTTCTTTCTTAGGAAGAATATTGCAGGAAAGATTTGCTGGAGAATTAGAAAATAATGCAATAAAATGATAGACTACTTATAAAATTAACAAACTCCCTACATTTAACATCTAGGCATATATCGGCTTTAATTTCTGTTAGCTGCAAACTTGCAGGGGTTTTATTATAGTCTTCCAGAAGAATGTTGGAAAGAGAAAACATTTATAACTTTCCAAAAATAGTGTGTTAGGATTCTTTAGCACTTTTGTCTGTACAAGAATTAGTCAAAATTAATCCAAATGTTTGCTCTTGATATGAGTAATGAGGGTTTGTAAAAATTGCTGCAAGTGTCGCAAACTGTAGGATTGGATGAGCGGGAACTGTTTTTTCCTCAAAATGGCTTTATTTAGATGAGCTTTTTTACCAGCAGAAACTCAGTGATGAATATGCACTGGCACCTGAAAGCAGTTCAGAAGAACTTCCAGAAACTCCATAGTAGACAATATGGAAATTGTTTGGTTTAGGGAAAAATTAGTCCTGATTTCAGTTAACTAGACTTCTGAATGATAAGAAAAATACAGTTGTGTCCCACTACATTGGCTGTTCGTGTTTGCTTTCCGCTCTACGTGTATTTGGGGAAACAGCTGATTTTATTCAGCACTGTGGTCCAGACCTGCAGCTCAGAGGTGCGAGCTGGTTCAGGCGTTGAGAAGCTTTGCACCCTGCAGATTTTGGTTTGCTCCTAGCTGTGGTGTACCCTCACTGAAGTTCAGGTAGGTGCCTTCAGCCCAGCACTGTTGGATCAGGGGGAGATGAGTAACAGGGGGAAGCTCTCCAGGCAGGCCCTGGATGCTGCAGGCTCCGAAGCTCTTTCCACATGAGACAGCCTCTTGAGACTCACTGGCTGCTTTCCACAGGAGACCCATTCTCAGATGTGCTTAAGAAAGAACTTTAAAGAAAGAACTGAAGCATAATAGTTAATATTATTCCAGAGTCCCCTTTGGAATCCAGCCCAGCTGCTGGGCAGTGAGATAATTATCACAATGGGCTTCACAGCTTAAGTCTGGAGAAAGGAATGGTGAGAGGCTGCTCTCTTTCTGTGGATATCCCATTCTCCTTACAGCATGATAGAACCTGAACAAATACCTCAGATTCACTTCTTAGTAGAGCTTATTCTTTTAGGTTCCACTCTCTTGTGGGTTCTTCATTCATTTTTCTTGAAGACCACTGAAACTGTGTTCTACTCTTGATCTAAAGGCCCTTGAAGTTAATGGGAAAGTACTCTCTGACTTTGGGGTTTGATTTGCACCCCTTACATTTGGCCACTTCTGAAAGCATTCTCAGTGGTGCTAGGGATAATGTGTGAGCAGCACTGTATAGAAACACAGGCAGTTCAGTTTAGAAATACCTAAAAACTCTAATATTCTCAGCATTGCCATTTCTATAACTTTCATTCTGAATAAGAAAACACTACAGTGTCATATTTTTGGCATCCAAGTGCTTTTTTACCATTAACAATACCAGATTCTACCAGGTCATGTCATTTTCCAAATCAGTCTAATATTCAAGAAATCCACCTTTCTTTTAAAGGTATTTTACTTCAATTTAGAACTTGCCAAGTACTTTATGGCTTCACAGTGTTCTGTGATTAAACAAGGGCCCCTAAATAAATGTTTGTGATCTTTAAACAATTTGCCTTAATTTGAGGTTTCTGTCTGACGACACCTGATGGATCTGCGCTGTCTAAAGCTGCACTACCAGAAAGGAGGGCTAGTATTGACAAGCTTTAAATTGGGCTGTTTGGTTTTACTGAATTTTAATTAAAAAAGAATTGGAGTTCTCTAAAGTAGTCAGTGGGAAGGAAGATTATATTGGTGAAAAATCCTGTGGGTAATTTACAAATAAGCCTGCAAATACCAGCCAGATATTTTCAGTGCAAACTCAACTTTTCAGGCTATGTTAGTCAAATTTAATTAATTTGCTTTCATGTATCTTATGGCATAATGTTAATCTTCTTTTTAGGCTTAAACAGACTTTAACAACCAGACCAGAACCATAGGTACATGAACAGGTGCTCTGGGCTGGCTCCAGCTTTGAACATCAGGTGTGTGCTGACAGGAAATGATAATGGATCAGATTCCTTTTCTGAGCTTCTTCTGTGTTTATAGAGAGAAAATGTAGTTTTGAAAAAGAAGCATTCCCCCTTCCTCCCTAGTGCCTGCAATGCTGGAAATGGGGACCCAGGGGTTTTACCCATATTCACCCATTTTCTGCCCCTTGTAACTCAGTCAGGTCATTCATACAACTTGATGCACTAATCAGTCACATGTTCTTGCCCCAAAAGTATGGGAGCGGAATGTGGAATCCCCTTAGAGCCACTCTGTGCAGCAGAACTGTTTCAGCTTTTTACTCTGTGCAGATGTGAGCTTCAGACTTTGATGATCTAGGAACCAGTGTCTTTCAGATATTCTAAGTCTTCTCTACATCAATTTTTATCAAGAAATGCTTCAAGGTAATGACCTTCAGATAGCACTTTTTGTTCTATTTTGAATATTAAGACTTCAGGTTAGAGTTTGATTTAGCACTTCTAAGTAAGCCATGGCATGTGTGCTGTGATTATGCCACCAGATTCAAGAGATGAAGAGCAGTAATGTAAATAGTAAGGTAAGGGGGAGGGGGGAATGGTTCTCCGTTTTTCTCTGAAAGTTTGCTTAGCTTTTTGTCTGGGCAGACTTTTGATTGGAACCATGGAACTGTAAAGATAAAATTTACTTTTATCTGCCTGTACTATTAGCAATGTGGTGGTAAAAGCTTCTTTGCCTCCCTCACCTACCTTATCACCACACTAAATTATTGCCAACACATAGCAGCCCATATCTTCCAAGTGAGTATAAAGTTTGTGTAGCCACACCAGTTTATGCAAACTCTTAAAAACTAATGTCAAAATTAAGTACATACCTCATTAGCCTGATCTGCAGGAAATGGAGAGTGATCAATTATAAATAGAATGCTTTAAATACAGCTTAATTAATTCCATGTGTGAATGCATTAAGTAAATCTGGTACTGCTATTATGAAAATAATGCTTTAGATAAGCTAAATGTTTTGTGCTGGAAAACCCTCTAAGACCACTGAGTTCAACAATTAACCCAACACTGCCAAGACCACCACTAAACCATGTCCCCGAGTCCTACATCTACACAGCCCTTCAGGGATTGTGACTTTACCACTGCCCTGGGCAGCCTGTTCCAATATTTAACAACCCTTCTGGTGAAGAAATTTTTCCTAACATCCAACGTAAACCTCCCCTGGCACAACTGAAGGCCATTTCATCTTGTCCTGTTGCTTGTCACTTGGCAGAAGACACTGACTTCCAACTGGCTCCAACCTCTCTGTAGGTAGTTGTAGATATTGATAAAGTCCACTCTGAATGTCTTTTTTTTTCCCCAGGCTGAGCCCCCCAAGCTTCCTCAGCTGCTCCTAATAAGACTTGTGCTCCAGGCCCTTCCTGATGTGCCGAGTTCAAGTAACAGAAAACTCTGAGGTCAGTGGTTTTATTACAGAAGTTTCACCTTCAGTGCTTACTGCACGAATTCATGAGGACACTGGTGTCTTTGAGACACCTTCATCTTATACAGCTTATTAACATTCCAAAAGATCTTCCTTGGGGTCACAGATAACATCATCTGTGTGAGAAAAAGCTGCACTAGGTATGAAGTTTGTTTTTACCTCTGCTCTGAGAAAGTAACACATTTCCTCTGAACCAACAGCTTGGTTTCCAAACTTCAACTGATGATTCATTTAGAACATCAAAAATGAACACCTGAGTTAAAACAGAATGGATACCCTTGTGCAAACCTTGGGACAAACTGATTACAGGTGCCATTGGTATGAAAAAGGAAAAGGTGCTCAAAGATTGAGCCTAATGAGACACCTTAATGAAAGCTGGAGGGGCAATGAGACAGGTTCTGCAAAGGAAGAGTTAAAAGAACAGTCCATGGACAGAAAAAGAAGCAAAAGGTGGAGTGAGAGAAGTCAGATTAGTAATAGAATGGAAAAAGTATTAATAAGGAACAAAAATATTAAGGGTGACTGAAAGGTCAGAGGGTATGAAAATCTGGTAATGGATCAGAGCCTGGAAAGGAGAAGGTCGTTGCAGACTGTCAAGAGGAGTTTGCATTAACAGCTGGATTTTGGCTGGTGTTGAGGGAAAGGGACCTCAGGCAGTTTCTGTAAACAATGAGCTTAGAGGTGAGAGGGAGAAGAGTGGTATTTAGGCCATGAAGCAGGGTTGAGGTTGGGGATCAGTATTTGCACCCAAAAATGACAGGAAAATCATACAGGATCAGTAAGAAGGCACAGATTTGAGGAGAAAAGCTGATTCTAGTGTACCAGTTCATCTTCAAGCTGCACTTTAACCCCAACAGAATAAGGAGTTGATTGCAAGGTCACAACACATGACTGGAGGAGTACAGAGATGGGGTACATTCACTGATTTGCTTTAGTGTCCATGAGACACTGCCACCTTAGCAGATTTAGTTCCACACTCAAGGGAAGATGATGCATAGAATTGACTTATTTCAAAGGGAGAGTTTGAGGCTAACATTGTTGAATCCTGTAATCCATGGACATACATTTTATGTGTTATGATTATGTTAAATACATTTAACAACTAAACTGATTTGACTCAGAAGAAATGATTAGGAAAACATCCCAATGTTTCTGTATGGAACAGGTTTAATCTTTCAAATTATCTGAAACACTGTGAAAATGATTTATTTTTCCTTGTTGCTTCTTAGTGACAGATTTTTTTTCCCTTATGGATTTCTCAGATGTTGAACTAGGCTTATGGAGAACTGTCATTATTCTCCTTCATTATCCTGACTTTTCAGCAAAGGTACTAGGTGGTAAAGACTCTATCATATCTGCCCAGCCATATTCTCTTTTAACCAGATTAATCTCTCAAGTTGTCGTTATATAATTTAGTAATATGATTAGAGAAGTAAAATGCCAGAGCTAAATTTGTCCTTTTAGAAGGCACTAGATACTAAAAGAAAACTCTCTGGATAAATGAAATTTTATAACGTAAGCTGGGCATGAATTCAAAACACTATTACACTTGGAACATAAATGTGTTAAACTGAAATAACAAAATTAGAGGGGACAATAAATAAAACTCTGGGGGTGTGCTTTTACTGCCCTAACAAAATGAATTCCTTATCATCATGGAAATTATCACAATATCACTAATGGTATTTTTCTGGGAAACAGACCAGACTATCTGTCTCGTTCCTGCAAGTTCAGACATTATCCATAGGGGTCAATCAGTGACCTTCCTGTTTCTGTTGCCAATTGCCATATACAGTTGTTGTGATGAAAGCATTAGGTAACAGTAGCAAAGCCCAAAAACCACCTCCAGAGCAAATCCTTCTTGTTTTATTCATGCCCCTGAAGAATGGCACTGCTGTTTTGAACAGATGGGAAGGACTTAATGTTATAGTACAATTTAAAAAATCCTTAATCAAAGAGCAGTACATTAAAAGAATTAATGGAGGGTTAATGTTGGCTGCTTAATGCATGGGAACAGCTTTTTTATTGCATTACATTGGAACAAATTTTGCCTTTCTGCACACTTCAGCATGCAGCATTTAGCAGAAGAAAATTGTGGTTGAGCACAGAACAAGGACAAGAGAAGCAAAAGTTAAAGAAAGAAGTGATATAAATAGAGATCCAAGCATAATTTCCTAATCAATCTAAGGTTTGGGTGTGTTGAAGTTCTGTTTGATAGTTAATGTTAGAGCTCTTTGAGGGCACATGTGAGTGTAGATTAAAGAGGTGAATTACCACTAAGTTCCTGACACCTCATCTGAGTTTCTGTAATGTTCCATGTAAACCATATTGAGTAAAAATATTCCTTAAATTGTTTATCTGATTTCAACACTAACCTATACCTTTTCAGTGTCCTGATATTGAAAAAAATAGTGCTCTATTTTTAGATCCTGCATCCAAACATCTGCTGTTTCTTCTTCTCAAGATCTGGATGTTAATGGCAAAACCATAAAATAACAGTCTTTAAAATTAATTTATTCTTGTATTTGAATTTTGCTTATGACTTTAAAATTCCTAAATGATGTAGTATAAAAAATTCCTCTTTTCATTTTGTCTTTGAAAACAGCTTTGACTTAGTGTGTGCAGGAAAGTGCTGGGAATCTGAACTTTTCTATGGGATATATGAACACCCATTGCTTGTTTCTGTGCTTTCCAAATGTACAGAGCATGCCTAGCATCAGATCAATCTACATCTTTCATTAAGGCTGGGTTGGGGTCACCCTCTTCTCCCAGGCAACCAGCAGGAGGACAAGAGGGCACAGACTCAAGCTCTGCCAGGGGAGGTTTAGGTTGGATATTAGGAAGAGATTTTTTACAGAGGGAGTGCTCAGGCATTGGAATGGGCTGCCCAGGGAGGTGGTGGATTCACCACCCCTGGAGGTTTTCAAGATGAGACTGGATGTGGCACTTAGTGCCATGGTCTGGTAACCACGGTAGGGTTGGACTCAATGATCTTCAAAGCCTTTTCAACCTGGTTGATTCTATGCTTCTCTGATTCTATGTTACCTCATAGATGTGCAAAAGTCTGCCTGCAGGAACTGTATATGGATGATTGTAATGAATGACTGGAGTACGTCCAGTGCAAAGAACTCGGGAAATAGTCCTAATGGGCTAAGTTTCATTAGGTGCTGTCTCCACTCAGAATTGATTCTTTGTAGCCAAAACCTTTACACATTCCTCTTGAATGGTCTTGCTTTCAACATTTGGAGGAATCGCAGGGGCAAGACATTATTAAGGCTTGTAGTAGTATTACAGCTTCCTTTTACCCCCTAGTCTTTTTAATCACTGACCCACTGTGCTTAGAGAATGGGAACTTAAATCCAGGTGTTTGGGTTGGAGAATTCTGGGTTTGATTTTTAATGTGAGACAGAAGTGCATTTTAAACTTTCCCTTAATTGGCCTTATCTGAGCTAACTGTGGCCTGAAATATCTCCAGAGAGCATACATAAAATGTTTCATGTAAAATTGACTTTTAATAGCTATATAATCCTAATAATGCTGGTCAGGAGAAATGTTGTGAGAACCTTTCTGTAAATTGCTGAAGAGTGATTGTAGACACACACACAACTAATTACCTGTGCCTGTTTGAACTGCAGGAATTAGACCAGGATGTATGTGTTTCCCATCCCTTTCCCTGATTTTCACAATAAGAGACAAAATACTACTAGTGGTGTTCCCTGATATTAAATTGCTGTATTCTGCAGCTAAAAATGGAAATTCAGGGATCTAATTTCAATATTATTTACTCTGTAGGGCTCTCTGCATCTATGCACTGAGTCACATGGATAATGACTGTGCTAGGAGGGAATCAAGCTCTGAAGTCCTGTCTAGGTGCTGGCAACAAACTCCTCCTGCTTTGTAGAATCTGACTTTTGGTTCAGTCTTCTCTATTGAGATGAACTTTGTACTAGAGTTGTGTCTAGTTTCTTGTGTTGTCAGTGGTGGGGTTTTTTCAGTCTTCTGCTTTATATGGGATTGGGATAGTTAGGAATTGATTAATAGCATACGCAGTATATCATCTAGTCTGTGTGAAGTAATCCCCACCAGCTACATTTCAGAGTATGAGTTGGCACTGCTAGATTCAATTTGGAATTAAGGCCTACCAACTACTCTGCAATCCTACCCAAAACAGATGCCAGCTTGAGTGAAATAAACTGTATAAATGTCTGGGGGGAACTGACATACCTGTGCTACTCCAAAATTGCAGATCTTACATGCAGCCACTTAAAAACCATCAAATAGGCTGACTCTGACTTGAGAAGGGTATGAAGTTAAGCACATTTCATGATAAACAAATGGAAAGAACCCTGACAAAGGCAAACTACCACTGAGATTTAAGATGTTACTTGAGACTTATGTTTCAGATAAGAAGGAGATTCAATACTTGTGTTTGATTGACAGAAGTGGTTTTTCCCTCTGTATCAGGAGAGCTTGAAATCTCTGTAATGCATCTATTGCTTAAAATAACATTCTGGAAACAAAGTCAGTGCAGCACAAGTTGCTTTACTTGACCTGTAGTAGCAGAGGGTTTTCTAACAATGTGTTAGCTATGGCACCTCTGCAGCCTAAGGAGCTGAACTTGCACTCTACATCTGTCCTTCTAAAATGAAATGAATCCAGACTGTTTGGCACCCAGTTGCCAAAAGGCACAATATCACACAAGTCTTTGGAGCTGAACTCTCTTAACCTCCCAAACAGGATGGCTGCAACCAGGCTGCCCAAGGGGAATGGTCCCTGACTGATGTGTGCTCGGGAACACTAATTGGTAGAGGCCAAATTGTGGCCATGGGCATTGCTCCGGTGCCACAGCAGAGGTGAGTGTGTGCCAGAGTCTCTGCCCAAGCCCCTGCCCTGGCAGTGCTTAGTCTCCAGCACAAGTACATCTGTAGTGTTTAGAAGAATGGAAAATGTTCCTCCTTGGATTGAACTCTGAAGCTTTATTTCCCCTTGATCATGATGATGTCTCTCACCATTAAACGAACTCCTTTTCACGGATTTACACACTCCAGAGTTGCTGGTGAGGAAAAAAAAGAGCAAGTTGCTTGTGATGTTTATTCTTTCTTCTGTGAAACAGAAAATAACACCACCCAGCTGCCTTCCAGCAGTTCATTAAGCTGTACAATGACACACTTCTCACAGGGGAAGAATAAATCTTGATATTTATGTTTTGACAGACTTTTTACCATGGTTTCCTAGGGTAACTAGACTTGTGCATCCACATGGGAAATGGCAGAGATGGAGGAAAGGAAGGGAGGGCAGGGGAAATGGAACAAGGGAAGGAGCCTGTCTGCCTGTCTGTGTGACCCCGTTGCTGTGCCAGTGGCTGTTCTTTCCCTCTTGGTGGAGAGACATCCCTTTGGATTCCTTCACAGCTGGGAAGACATCAGCCAGTCTTTCTTTGACACTGAAATAAGCAACCAGCAGACTAAACTCATAAGAAACTAGACCTCATTAATTCACATATTAGCAGAACTGCTTCTTTCAGTCTTTTATACTTTTTTCTGTAGGGGCGTCAACAAAACTTCTATGAAGCTGAAAAAACCCACCAGTTTTGCTGAAACAGCTTTCTCAAATGAAAAACCTTCGCCTGTTATACTACACACAGACATGCACACATGTGCACACAGACATGCCATTTTTTACTGTTGAACACATACACACACAGGCACAACAGATGTTTTTCTTCTGTGAAGAAACTTCTATACTTCAAAGTTACATAATAATCCCATTATTTTCTTGCTGGGGTTTTCTTTCTCCATCTGACAGATTGGCATTTTGCTGAGTGGTTAAAATAGCCTGGCTTTTAAAAATGTTTGGAATTGTCTGCTCTGATAGATTTCAGCTAAAGGTAGAATCATTTTGGTGATAATCAATTTTTGTGCTGAGACACAGCTGAAATTCAATCCATATGTCTGGAAGTCCAAGTCTTTCCATCTTAGACCATCTTGTTGTTTGCAAACACATCACATTCAGAACAGCTTTTTCTTCTCATAAACCTACATGCTTTTATAAACAAAGGAAGAGGAAAATAGCCAAGTTTCAAACTGATAGTGTTGAAAAAGTCCTGGATTCTCCCCAAACTGGATCTAAATTCAGTCATGTAGATGGCACTTCTTGAAAATGGATAGAGCCCAGATGCAATACCATGTACCACAGCTACTATGCTGTGGTTTTTAAACCCTACACTGTTGTTTAAACTACAAAGATAATATATAGGAATGGAAAAGAAAGACAAACTTCCCAACCTCTGATTCTATGTTCTGTCTTTGCAAAGAAGAAAAATAGAATAGCATATGAATTTCAAATATCAGTAGATCTATTTTTTTCTATTTGTTGTAGTCCAACAGAATGTTGTTTCTGTTAGAAATAGAAAGTTAAATTCATATTGTTTACCTTCTACAGTTATCAGTCTAGAGGAGTAAAAGTAGAAAATATTTTTGCACAATTGCTTTGAATAAGTAATGAAACTCCAACAGAATGAAAAATGGCATACATTAGTTACATCAGGTCTGTAGGTGACTGGATGGATGGATCTGCATGCATATAAAAGTTCATAATGCAGCTGAGGTACTGCAAATGCTTCTCTGACTCATTGCTTCAATGTCTCATATTGGACACAACACCAGGAGCATTTCAAGTAGAAAAATAAAAATATTGAAACATTCACAAACATCCGGTAAATCTAGTTTGTGATACAAATGACACCTTTTTGTTTGACTGATTTCTTACGTGCTCTGTGTTTTGCAGCTCTGTAAAGAGGGATGGTGGGAAAACACATATGAGACCATGACATTTTGGAATAGCAGAATTGTGTGGAGTTTAAAACCCAGATGCATGTTGGCAAGTATTGTTGCATAGATATCTTACACAGAATTTACCAATGAAGCAAAAACTGAATAAGGTTTAAAAAGTCCCTCTTCAAAAAAAGACAAGTAACTTTTCTGTTACCCCAAAATAGGAAAAAATCTCTCGAAGCCACTCAGTTCTCAGTGAAGCTTCCCATCTTAAAAATCATGAGCTAAAACTATGAGGGGACACTTGTGTGGGTTTTTTTTCCCCAGACACAACTTCTTGTTTATTTAACTGGCTAAATGGACATGAATCATGCTGACACTTCCAATCGGTATTCAGAGCGAATAGTGCTTAGCAAAGGGAGCCTGAGGCCACACATTAAACACAGGGGAGAAAAGTGAAGGCTGCCTGCCTGCCCATTTATCTGAGCATTGACCACTCTGTGCAGAGCTGAGCACAAGCCCTCTAAAGACAGTTTGTCCCCGGGCAGTTCAATTTGTATTTAGAACAGATGCACAGGGGCTACCCACATTTTGCTTTTCCCAGTGCTTTAGTGCTTGTGTTTGCTTTGTGTTTCATACCTTGTTGGAGGAAAAAGGAATGCGAATTTGGTCGTGGTACTTCACTGCAGTTTTTTATTAATCCTGTTCACCAAGAGACATATCATCACAAGATAAAAAGGGGACACAGGACATCTCTGTCTCGCAAGAGACTTCTTTGCTAGGGAGATTTATCTGAAGGACATTGCTAGTGGAAAATTCACTGGCAATCCAAAAGGCTCTGAGCTTTCTCCTGCTAAGCACCTGCTCTGTGAGCACTCATCTCAAAGTGTTGTGAGGTGGTGAGGGTGCACGAGGTGCTCCCTCCTGCCTGCTGCTGCCATCACCAGTGCCCTGCAGAATGCTGAGAGCAGAGGCAAAACTGCAGGATGGCAGTCCTGTCCCAGTTTGGGGATGCTCTGCCAGGACTATGAGGATTTTGCTGCCAAATGAAGCACTCAAAACTCTTGTGCTTTTGGCACTTCCTTCATGCTGCATGTATTTTTGAAACTTCATAGTACTTGAAGGAAAAGTCACTTGAGGAAATCTTAACAGGCTCGGTAAGTAACACACACACAGTGAGTTTGCTGACTAGAATTCATGGAATGCTGGTTTCATGATGGAATTATGAGTAAGACTGTACCATATGATGAAACGAGGGTCAGA
>NW_008670452.1:25893-46619 GCF_000695815.1 Acanthisitta chloris | reverse complement strand
GGAGCTGGAGATGATATTTTCACAGCAGCATATCCCTGCACCTAAGATAAGAAGTACCTTCTAGTCTGAATTCAGAAATATAATGTGTTCTTTCTGCTCTGTGGTGTGCCAGCTGGGTGTATACCAGAAGTCAAACATGGTGTCTAGGCTCTCTGCACTATGTAGGGTAGACAGGCTGTTAATTTGTAAATATTGTTACTGATTTGCCTCAAGGATCTAAATTTCTCAAATACAGCAAGAAAATAATGATGCTGATATCTGTTTTTCCCAGCTGCAAGACTTTCCAAATGCTGTAAGAACACAAGACCTGATTCTGTAATGACTACCAGGCACCATGGCTGAGATGTTGGCAGACCTGTAAGTCACTGCGGAATGTTCTTCAGGGTTATCTTAGTGCTGCTGGGAGACTGTTCATACTATCACACATATCTCTAGAATTCATGGTCCTCAGAGCCTGTGTCATTTTGGGAGGCAAAGTTATCTGAAGTACATAATTCTGTTGTTAAAATAGAGTACATTGATATAATCTTTTGCACAACTAGTGAAATACACATATACATCACAGTCTAATCACACTTGTAGGCACCTAAGAATGACTCTAACATTCCTTTTAGAGCACACCAATGATTTTTTTACTTTCCCACTGATTCATTCTCCTTTCTCATGCTTTATGATTTACAAGAATTGGTGTCTGCTAGTGATATGTAGCAACATGCCATTCAGCAAGGGAAAAGAAGTTTCATCTTGTTAATATTCCATATTTCATTTGGTTGGCTCAGTGAACCTTTACATATGTATTCATGAGCCTGTGCCTGTAGATGAATGTGGAAACAGAATTAGCAATGCAACCAAATGCAGTATGATAAAAATGATCTCTAAAAGGTTTCAAATTCTTCATTTCTGTGACAAGAATTCTAACTAGACTGGAAAATGGCACCAGGTAAAGGAATTGTAGTGACACTTAATTGCCACAGTGCAGAAGAAAGGTAGAAATCCTAATCATTATTTTTAGAACTTCAAGGTCATCTTATTTTAGTTCTCTCAGATGTTGCAGCATGGAGAATTGTACCAGAATTTCATATACATTAGTTAATTTTATATGATGTTTTCATTACAGTTTCAATTCTCATTAGTAGCATTGAACTTTTAAAGTATTTTTTCTATTTATTTCCTTTTTAAGACTATCATACAAATAGTTTACACTGAACAATAATAATTTGTTTTCATTCTTTCTTTCTCTGTCTTCATTTGAATGACGAAAATCATAACCAAAGTAGAAAATAGTGCAGATGTAATCCATTCCTGTGTCACAAATCATAACAAGAAGTAAGGCAACAATTTATAGTTTCGACATGCCCAAATTACTCATAAGAGTGAATACCTACTTTTCCCTGTCAAATTCTTTGGATCTCGCAGTAAGTAATTTATGTGCAAAACATTGTAACAGGCATACAAGGCACTATCTAATCACTCCATTCAGAGAAATTTTTAAGCTGTGAATTTTAGGCCTTTGAACATGCCACATGTTATGGCAAAACTTGTGGAGATTTTATATGTTCAGGTTTTCCAGCACAAAACTGCTGCAGGATACATGGAGTAAAATCCTGTTCAATGTACAGGATTCACACACACAAGTGTGAGAGATCTTTTGCTATGTGCCAGCCAGAAATAGGAAATTCATCACGCCACTACTGTAGCATGAGATAAAGTAGCATAGAATATGCATTTTAGACAACTTTATATTAACATGTTTCAATGCTTCACTTCCAAGAGCAGAAAGTATCTATTAGATTGGTCTTGCACCCTGTCATTGCAGACAGTTTGACATCACTCAGCTTTGCATGGTTTAACTGCTAGCTGCACTTTAATCCTAGTTCTCCACAAGTGCTATTTTTAGGGGAACCTCTTTTGGCATTTGCAGTAGCTTGCAGGAGGTAGGGAACCTAGCCATTTTTAGGTCAGTTAAAACCTAAAAATGCTGACAGAGACAGCAGAGAGAGAGCAGAATTTTGAACTCAAGCTTTGGTAGCTCATGCCATGTCAGAAGTGCCATCAGTAATCAGGAGGTGGTGAGCCCTCTCTAAAATGCACAGATTATGAGAGGGGACTCTCTCAGCAGTGAAAGCAGTCTTCATCCTGGACTTGTTTGCTACTTTTATATCCCAATGCTGCATCTCAAACTGTGATTCTGCCTTTACAGGGTATAAAAATGGTGTGTGATTGCATATATGTTGCTTACAGTGACTTTGTGTTATATATTTTTAATTTTAAGAAACAAAAGAAAGAGAAGAAAAGGTGTTAGCAAATCTTTGGAAGCTTCATCTGCAGTGTGAAAGCCAAAGCTCTGCCTTTTCTGCTTTATGCCTCATCAGTCACAAAGATTTTGCAGTGAGAGCTGAGTTGATGCCAATGCTGGTAAGCCAAAATTGAAACCAGCTCACTTTTCTAGGACTCTATTAGCTTTGCAGCAGTAGCAGGACTGAAAATGAATAACCATTTATTTTAGTTACTAGGGGAATCAACCATGTCTGTGAATTTACACAGGTAGTAGCTCAGTTAAATGAAAAGGCATTGAATGTAGAATAGAATTGTGCTTTAATCTTGAATGAATGCTACTCTGGGGTTGTTGGCTCTTACACCTCTGTTTCTACATGTCCATGCATTCATCAAAGAGACAGGATGGGCCACAGGGCTCCTTCACTCCACGTGACACAGCATTTGGCAGTGCAGTGGGTTGACTTAGAAATGTGTGCACAGTGGTACCCACCAGTAGTATTTACAAAGTTCCCCTTGCCAAAATGTATCTTCTCATACTTACTTACATTACCTTCTTTAAAACATCTGCTTTGCAGCCATGGAAAATGCTAGATTAACAGTTGTGGCTGAACTATTTCAGCTTCTCCAAAGTGTATAGTATGTTGCTCATATTACAAGCAAATATTTGAGGATGTCCAAATTACAGTCTGTAATATTTAGGCAAGGCTATTAACAAAGTAATACCAAATTAAAAATGTGTTGCTCCAATATTAAACTGTTCTTAGTTCAGTGAGGTTTTTCCATGATCACTCTAGGTTTCATCCATTATCTCCCTGTCCCAAACTAGCAGATTGCATTTGAACACAACAAGCCAAGGAATTCCATTCCAAAAGAAATATGTAAAATCATAGAATTACAGAATTTAAGAGTTGGAATGGACCTAACAGATCATCTAGTCCCAACCCCCTGCCCTGGGCAGGGACACCTCCTCACTAGATCAGGTTGCTCAAGGCTCATCCAGCCTGGAATGAAGGCTGTGAACACTGCCAGGGTTGGGGCAGCCACAGCCTCCCTGGGCAACCTGTGCCAGTGTCTCACCACCCTCACAGGAAAAACTTCTACCTAAGATCTCATCTTAATTTCTCTCTTTCAATTTCTCCCCATTACTCCTTGTCCTGTCCCTGCAGTTCCTCTGCAGCTTCCCTGGAGCCCCTTCAGCTCCTGAAAAATTGCTCTGAGGTCTCCACACAGCCTTTTTCTCCAGGCTGAACAGCCCCAACTCTCTCAGCCTGTCCTCATAGGGCAGGTGCTCCAGTCCTCTTAGCAACTTTGTGGCCTCCTCTGGACTTGCTCCAACAGTTCCATGTCCTTCTTCTGTTGAGGACACCAGAACTGTGTGCAGTATTCCAGATGGGTGTCTCAGTGTTTCATTCTTTTTGATGTACCTGCTTGGATTTTGGTATCCTCTCAAAATTCACCTTATAATCACAATATTCTTAACCTGATTTCAGCAACTATGAAGAGATTTGAATTTCTGAAAGTTTCCCCCCCACATATTTACATTACAAATCAGCACCTCCCTTCCTCTAGTCTTAAACATGAGTCAAAGAACTATGAACTGTATGAATTTATGCAGTTCTGTTAATCTATTGAAAGAAAGGAAAATAAGAATAAATTAAAATTAGTTTTCCACATTCTTATTTAATAGCAGTACAAAGTACTGTTTTCTACAGCAATGCACTAAATATTTTAGTACTTTTGTACAGTTCAAAGCAACAATCAGCCAGATAACTAATTGGAAACCATATAATTTAAATCCTTATTACTCATATTCTTGACTAAAAGTTAAATCAGCTAAACTACAGTAAGCCAATGAGTCAAAGGGACATCTTAAACTGTTGAAAATTGTAATAACTAATAGAGATACAATTTTTACTAGAGATATATCTGTTAAGTCTTCGGGGAATCAGATAGCAGGTTATTCTGCAGTTCTGATTTTTTAATTCTAATACTACTAAAGAGATGCTCCATTGATATTTCCATGTCCTAACTCTGTAGCTGCAGACTAATTTGATGGCAAATCCTGGTTCTTGTGGCAAATACAGGCTATGCTTTTAAAACTAACAAAGAGGCAGCATTTTAAAGAAGAATGAGAAAAGGCAGTGAGAGGGAAGGCAGATTGCTTGGTGGCAAACAGGTTCAAAGAGGGCCAGCCAGTCCCTCCAGCCCAGCTGGAGGGGCTTTCAGGCTCCTGTGCCACTTAGCATCTCCCAAGTGTGAGGGTTGGAATCAGGAGGAGGTAAACATCTTACTTCTGCTTATCTGAATACAGTAACATTCCTCTGAGCTTTTACCTGCAGGGGATGGCAAAGAACTAAATGTGTCTGAAATCCTTAGTTCTGTTGGCCACTCACTGGCTGAGGCTGAAGAGGAAAAGCTAAGTGGAGACTTTGTGCAACCCTAGCAGCTTCTCTATGGGATGGAACAGCATGTCAGCCTGTACTGAGAACCCTGGGGTTGGCAACAGGCACAGTGTTTAGACCTCCAGACAATACTGTACTCCTGTGCTTAATCCTACAAATGCATTTGGAATGATATTCTAGATTCAAAATTTCTGGACTTCACTCAAACACTTGCTTAATATTCCTTTAGCTTAGGTTGAAGTCCCTCTGAAATTTCTAGCCTGGGGATTTCTGATTTAATCTCCTCATGTAAACATAATTTTGTTTCCATTCATCACAGGGAAGGGAGGTTTGGATCCAAACCATTCTTACTTGGCATGCGCATGTAACTAGCTTTTTAAGGCAGTAACAGCACCATCAGTGACTGTGCCCTTCATTTTACAGATGGGAAAGCTGAACAGGAGATGGAAAAAGATAGCAGAATATAAAAATTCAGGCACGATCCATGAGAAAAAGGTAATTGAAAAAGATTGTAGTGAGATCTGTAGAAATGCTCAGTAGTGTTTAATCCCAGACCTCTCAAAATGCCTTTGACACCACAGATACTATGGAATAAAAGTTCCACAAGTTCTGAAAGCCTGTTTTGGGACCTGCCCAAAACATTTTGGTGCTCAGCATGCTGGGTCCATCAATATCTGTCTCATGTTCGAGCACAGTCCAGGTACACAGTTAAAGGCTTCAGCTTTATGCTGCTCACTGCCAGGACTAATGGCACAGACCTCCTGAGAACATTGCTGGGTTTTGTGTTGCACTGCACAGGGAACCACCCTGCCAGTTCTTCAGATTCTGCTGAGTGGAGCTCTGGCTATGCCTCAGAGCTAGGATATCCACATTCCTTGATGGAGTGAACCCCCTTGCTTTGTGTTGACCTCCTCCTTGCAAAAGGAGTGGTGTTTCTTCAGGCCATGTAGTTTAAAGAGGTGGAAGGAGAACACATTCTCAAGAACCACTGCTGAGGATTATACGAGTGGATGATCATTATGGTCTGTATTGCCATTGTTTTTTTATAAACACCCAGGACAAATTCACCATGGCATTACAGTGACATAGGAGGAGGTTCCACGTAGTTGTAAACTAACAGTCATGTTGAAGTCATCTTAAATTGATAGCTCTGTGCGGGTACATTAGGATCCCTTTTGGAGCCACACTGCTGCTGTACACAGTGTTCCCATACTTGCTGAATCTCTCTGCATCTACCTACATTAATAAACAAAAGCCACAGTGTCCTTGAGTGTGCTGTTTCACAGAGAGAGTGCCAGCAGTTCAAGTATTCAGATATCATCATTGGCAACTGTATGAAAATCCAACTCAGTAACCTACAGTGCCAAACCAGATATTAAATCAAAGCTACATCTGAAGAGTACAAGTTTCTCACAATAAAATATAGATTTCTATGTTTTCTGGCATCACATTTGCTGTCTGAATTTGGATTATCTATTATACCATTATACATACAGCAGCAGGGCTCACAATATTTTTATGTCTGAATAAGTTCCATTTCTCCCATAATAAACATTAAAGATGTGCTGCTGTATTTAATTTCTGGAGAAAATGACAGGCAAGGAAGTAGAGAAGTGGTTGCAGTAGGTTGTTTAAAACTGCTTGAGCTATGCAGAATTGGACAGGAAACAAATGAAGTGTTTTGGAAAATCAGTTCATATTGAAGGACAGGAAATTTAGATTGATATAAGGAAAATTTGTTTTTCCTGTGAGGGTGGTGAGACACTGGCACAGGTTGCCCAGGGAGGCTGTGGCTGCCCCAACCCTGGCAGTGTTCAAGGCCAGGCTGGATGAGCCTTGAGCAACCTGCTCTGGTGGGAGGTGTCCCTGCCCAGGGCAGGGGGTTGGGACTACATGATCACTAAGCTCCATTTCAACCCCTTAACATACTATGAATCTATATTCAGTGATTCAAATTTGGCTTTGCCAAGGACACTTCATCACTCAAAAATACTCTACGATATTTTTATTCAATTATTGCATGAAAAGAAACTATGACAGTGTGTAACCTATATATATATAAATAACTGAGCTTGTTGTTCAGGCTTGTGAAGTGGAATTCTCTAGTCACAAGGATTGAACTTTACCCCATATTGAATATGCAAAACCTCATCCCAAATGTAGGCTCTGATTTCCAATCAGCCCTGTAGTTTTGTTTAGAAATTTAGAGTCTTGGGCAAGCCACAAGTGCAGCACTCTCCAGTGCAGCTCTCTCCTGGAGCAGGCAGAGGCGAAGGGGCTCAGGAGGGTTTCTTGTTTGATACAGCTCACTGATTTCCACCTCAAACTTGCTTATCTTACAAGTACAAATATGTGTTTCTTTCTTAGTTTTATTGCTTTCTGTTTGGTTTTCTTTCTGGCATCTTGCTCAGCACATCCACCCTAGGCTCTGTCAGCCTGGGTTCTTTCCACATCATGTCTCATAGCAGCTAATGAAGTCTCTGCAGGTTTCATCACACCCCAACACATTTCTATGTGCTTCTCTTCAGATTATGCCATCAGTGGCACCTGGGCAACTCTACTAATCTTCAGTGGTGTGGTTCCAGGGTTGTGAAAGGCATAATGAAAGGGCAGCTGTACTTTCTTTGTATACAGGAGAGCAAAACTAAGTCCTCAGAGCATTTCCCGCAGACAGTGTGGAACTGCCTGACTTAACATCTCAGTGTGGGAAACAAGTGAGCTGCTTTGAGCTTGTGAAATCAGGTCTTGGGAGCAAACAGTGCAAATCTTTTCTTCCAAACTAAGCAATGTTAAATAGAAATCTATAACCTTGTGTGATCACTACATAGAAATCAATTACAGGATTAATTAGTTGATAAGGCCTGAGACTGTTAGTTAATTTCTATGTGTAAAGCATTTCATGCTTTATTTATTTGTTTATTTATTTGTGCAAATCCAAACCAGTGTGTGGGCATTTTCCATAGCTGCCTGAGATTAAGAGCAACTCCAAGGCTGCTCTGGAGTTACACTTGGGTCAGTATATCCTGCCCAGCCTGAAGTTCAGTACCTACAATGTAAAAATATTGAGATGCTCTTTCCTTTCTACTTTTCTACTCCAACAAGATCCTGTTCACAGCAGGAAGTCTGACCAGGTAGATTAGGTATCAGCCTGGCCTTTTCTCAGATAACAGGAGGCAGGTTTTGAGATCAGCTGCCACTCTCAGTGGCTGAGAACTAAATCCTCTGGGGGAAAAGAAAAGGCATTGGTTTCAAGTCGAGCTTCAAGGGAAAGAAAATAAAAAGAAGTAGATGAAAGGGCAATAAATGTTGAAGAGACTTCTCTGAAAATCACAGTACTGTGCTGGTTCTTGGCTGCCCATGTGCAGTCAAATAAAGAACAAACAAAAAAGCTCCATAATGTCTTCTGCCTTGTGCATGCCTTGAGTCTCTTTCCAGATTATTTCTTCACTGACCTACTCAGGCTCTGACAGCTCGAACAAGGTGGCTCTGCACGAGAGCAGAACACAGAACTGGCTGCCAGTCTGGTGTCCTTGGGGCTGTGTCCAGCTCCAACGTCATGAGCTCTGGCAGCAGCATAGGAGCCTTGGTGAGACAGCTGCTAGAGCACAAGCTGTTTTCCTATCCTCACAAGGAAAGGCTTTGCAGTTGAAAAGAGGAGATTATGAAGTTTGCATGGTCTGCTGATGATTTTCTCCATTCAGAAATGCAGAGGTTATTGAATCATATAACAGAGAAAGAGATGAAATTGTCCAGGGGACATATTGCCCTTCTTTTTCTCCTATTAGCTTAGACGGGGAAAACCTAGCAGGGATGGAAGAAGGAACAGAGAAATGAAAGAAGACAGGAGACCCCTTGCAGGCTTGTGTCACACAAACTTCCTAAAATTGTCCTTACTTCTGGAAGGGACAGATGGGTTAGAAAGGCTGGAGGCTGAGTGCCCACGGAGACCCAGGAGCTTATTTATACTCACAGCTTCTGCTTTGCTGAGTACACCTCCAAGGGAGACTCCAAACAGCAGCTATTCCTCAGTGAATTATCTTCTCTGGTTTTCTTACATGGAAATGTAGCTGCAGGGAGAGGTAACCTTTCCAGCTGATCAGGCCCCAAACACTTCCAAAACTCCAAGAATCTGTCTTTGTGTGGAGCTGCTGCATTAATCACTCCTGTTGTAAAGGCAGCAGCTAAATACATCCTTCCTTAAGAGCCATACATCTGACTGAGATCAAACTAGACCTTTGAAAGAGGGATGAAAAACCACAGGTTTGTCTTTGGTATATTGCAGGTTGCATTCTGCAGGTGTTGCCTCTCCCACTGTGATTTTGCTAGGAGAGGAAAAGCTCTTCCTTTACAAGTCTTTGGCTTCTGCCTCTCTTTTGCAACCCTGTAGAGCTAGCCATGGCAACCTGTCCCTAGGTCTTCAGGCAGGTCAGATTTGTTACCAGTAATTTTGCTGAATGATAATCTGTTTATGATTTCTTGAAAGATTTCACATTGTGAAGACAAAAGTAGTATGGGCATGTTTTAGAACAAGTGCTAAAGGTTCAGTTTACAGAAGACCAGATCTACAGATTGTGTAAAGCTTGAATTTGACAAATAATTTTTTATAAAAAGATTTTATTGAGAACTTACTTTCACCTATATTGTATCAATTTATTCTTTATTTTTTAGGATCAGGATAACATCAGCTGATTTAACATGGATGCAGTTCAGATCACAACTTGCCTTTCTGTTCAGTAACTACAGTCATCCTCCCAAGACTCTTCCAACAAAACCACAGACCCAGAATAGTGTGGGAGTCCAATTCAGCAAAGAATATCTACTAAAGCCGTTGAAAAAAGGGTACAAAACATCTGGCATAATGGAAAATAGTGCCTACCTGAATAAATATTTCCCTCTTTGCACTTTATTGAAGCATCTACCATGGTGGTTTTGGTTTTGCCTTCTAGGATGACAGACAGAGGCATTTCAGAGAAACTCTATCATTGTGTTTCTGATGGGAAAATTAGCACCTTTTCCCCTGCAGGTGCTGATAGTGCAAAGTATTACCTACTCTGTTAACTAGCTTACCAAGTAGAGGCTGGTTGGAGTCTTCCCAAAAGCACTGATGAGTTAGAAGGTGAGGTTTGATGTAAGCCATTAAGAGACAAAGCATTGTGCATGTAATTAGGTTGATGAGGATTTCCAGGTCCTAGGATAGGTTAACTCATTTGTTGAGTGGACATTTTACAGCACTCTGTCCAAGGATGTCTAGAGGTATTCATGACCCCCCAAAACACAGAACAGTGGTTATAAAACTAGTTTAAGACTCCTGTGTATACAGGTATTAACCTGATAAATTAATATTTTTCTCCCAATCAGAGATATAAACCCAGTTCTAATGATTTTGGTTTTGTTTTTAAAAGGATTCTGACATGGATGGTATTTACTGCCGAAGACTTTATTAAAATATATGACCATTCATGCATGTATATAAAATTTGAATTAATATAAGCCACAGAGATGAGTCAGCATTGTAGATTTATGTCTATTCTAATGTAGTGAGGAGAATTCTTTGAGAACACAGAAAAAATTGATTTATATTCCCATAATTTAAGAAGTGAAGCCCCTCACAGCAGCACCTGAATACCTTGAAGGATATACAGGAGGACTTTTCATAAATTACCTGGTGCATGTAAAATAAAGGTTATTCAGAGTAATTATGTAGGACAGTCTAATATACTAGGGCTGGAATTTGCTTGAGTCCATTAATATCATTTGTGTCCTGTCAGACAAAAATCAATTAGAGGTATACATCAGGGGATTGTACTTTCTCCAGAAGAGAGAGGATGTATAAGAACATGTATAAGATCCCTTTGGATGTGTGGGTAAGTTCTCCCAGACCACTGTTTGGTTGGGGCACACAGACATTCATATTCATTCTCACTATCATCAGCTCCAACATTTCTATTGCAGCTGAATATTTGGGAAAAGTCAAGGGAGTCTAGTGCTTCTCTTTGCTTCATTGCCCACAGTTATGTATCACCCTATATGCACCCAGAGTGGGCATTTTCTTGGCTCAACTTCCCAAAACCTTGGAAGTGTTTGTAAGCTAATAATTGAGAAAGTTTTTGGAGTTACATCAACTGTGAAATCTCATTTTGATGCTGACCTTTCTTGAAAAATACTATTCTAAAAATACTATTATTGATTCACATCTCCAAGCAAAAAAGTAATCTCAGGCCAAAATTTGGAACCTGTCATTTAGAAAATGTCGACACAGGATGTCGTGACAACTGTGAAACTTCTTTTCCTTCTAGATTAAAAAAAGCATTGAAATCAGCCCTTTCCTTCTCAAGAGCTGTTTGGTTTCAGCAAATATAAGAGTACAGGTGCAAGCAAAGCATTCCCAGGAAGCAGTGAAAGTGGTGCCCAGTGCCCTTTTTGATATCTAGCCTGGAATTCTGTGGCATCCTGCAGTGAAGCCTCTGTGTTTGCAGCAGGGAAGAGCACAGAAGACTGGCACACTTCCAAGTTCTCCACTTCTCCAAAGTGCAGTGGAACTGTTCAGGTTAAGGCCTTGTGTTTGAACAATGAGCATTTATTAATCTTTTGCTGTAGTTCAGATACAGGGCACGTTTGAGTTTGATTTTGCTGAGGATAAGTTCTTGCCACAAATACATGGGGCTTCCTTTGGATTGCACTATGTGGAGTCCTACACAAGGTACATGTGTGTTCTAACATACAGAACTATGTCAGCAGGATTCTCTTTATGATCTGTGAACTTCACCTACGTAAATGGGTAAATGAAGAGCCCTGAAGTCTTATCGTATGGATCAACCCATCTGTAATTTTACAAGGATCAATAGAACAGCTTAGCTGTGACACTGAAGCAGCTTTTGACAGGCAGCTCTAAACATATAATCAGTTTTGGTTAAATTTGGGTCTGTCTCTCTGGAAGACTGAAAACAGGATTGGGCTCATTTTTTTCCATGAGATTGGGTTAGCTTCCAGGGTTGCTTTATTAAGCATCTTTTTCCCTATTGCCAAATAAATTGCAGTGGTGGGGAACCAGAATGTTCTGTCTGGAAAAGAGAATGTGAAAGGATGCTGCTTTTCAGTTTAATTTAACTTGGTTTCCTGCCTACTTTGCCTTTGAAGCTAGAAAAAGAGAAAACATTTAAACTGTCACCAAAATAATATACTAAACAAACATATTTGTCCAGTAAGGGTTTGAAATATATTACAAAACTAACTCAGAGCATCAGTGATTTCCTCACCAAAAAATGTGGAAAATGTCACTGCACAGCACAAGCTGGAGGAAGCCAGGCAAGAGACCAAGTACATCTGTGTATAACAGACCTGTGTGTCTAGTGCAGCACTGAACAGAGACTGTCAGCAATCAGTTCTATGGGTACTACATATGACCAAAACCCCAGAGTTGAAATTTTTCACTGAATTAACTGACTAAAGGCCTTGAGTGATACCTGGATCTGTAGTTGAACCCATAGAGATCATACAGTTAAACTGATTTTTGCCTTTCAAAATTATCACTATCAAAATTGACTATGTCATTGCCCCATTCCCTTTTCACATAGATGATAATTTCTTTCCCTTCCCATTTCCTTTTCAAAGAGTTGATACATTCCCATTGCATATACTATCAACAGGTATCTCTGAAATGCTGCAGCATAACATTGGCTACAACTGTATGTTCAGTGAAGTACAGCAAAACTCCTCTCTCCTAAGCATTTTTCCCCTAGAATGACCAAAGATATCCTGATGAAAGGCAGGTGTATAAAACCCCTACCCAGAAAAAATGCCAAGACGTGACAGAACTTCATCTCATAAAATAGTTGCAGTGAATTTTCTTTCTTAGAGATATATCAGTTTATCAGTTTACATCAAATATGGAACTTAGGTAATTATATCCTTCCCTCCCTCCTTCCCTTCCTCCCTTCCTCCCTATATATTTTGTGTTTTCAAATAAGTTAGCAGAAGGATAACAGACAAGGTAAATGAAATAATGCTGTCCTTTGGTCTGCCACTGAAAAATCCCGTTAAGACTGTAATTGATTACATAATATACATTTTCTCATCTTAATTCCATTTTCCAAGAGTCTGTAATGGAAAAGTAACTTTCCTGAATGAGGAAATAAACTTGAGATAATGATATGATAAAAAGAAAGAGCATCCATGTGCACCAATGGAAAATTCCTCCTGTTCTACTTCTGAAGCTACAGAGAGAAACTCTAAAAAGTAATTGTCTTCCTCACTCTAAGAACGTAAATCACCTGCAGAAATGAGTGCCTCTTTTTTCTCTAACCCATGAAGTTCTTCTGCTTGTTTATCTACAGAAACCTTTTACATTTTACATGTACCAGCACAGAACTAAAAAATTTCACACCACACGGAGGTAAAGAGCTTTCCTGGGGAGGGGCAGCCTGTAGGATTCAGAACTCTCTGACAAACAGGAATAGTTTATCCCAAGTTCTTGGTAGATAGTGAAGAAATGTGCTGCTTATTCTAGATCTTCAAACAAGAAATTCCTTAATGGGATGTGGACATTTCTTCAGCTTCTTAAGGCTTTACAGATAGGACTTCCACTTCATGAGAGCTGGCTAGTATCCCATCTAGGTTGCCAACTTAAGGCTATGTGTTCACAAGCTGATGTGCTGCAGCAGCTTAGGAAGTGTTTGAACTATCGATAGCACTATAGATGGCTCCTTGACAGAGCCATTTTGTTCTGTCCAGAGCAAGGAGGAAGCTTCTCTGCTCAGCTGCAGGCAAGAACATAGTGTTTGCCTAGCAAAATAAACCTGCCAGAGAGTCAAACACTTTGCTTTGCAATCCTTAGGATGGCTAATTGAGTGATGACTCCTTGTTGACTAAAATGTCCTTCCTCACCAGAACTGGGCTCAGTTGGCAGCCAGAATAACAGCTGTTTCAGGTAAAGCATCTCTTGTTAATACTGTTCTAGAGTTTGGGGGGCTGCTGCTGTTTGGAGGCATAAGAGAACACCATGGGGTTATTAGAAGTTGTGACAGGTTGTATTTAAATTCTGAAAGGCAAATAAGCAGTTGGCAGCTGTCACTTTGTGGTTTTTGTCTCAAGGATTTTATCAGTTATATCACTTTGCTAGTGTTGGGTAACCAACACTGGTTTTGCCATGACATGTGTGTGAGTGTTTGAATTGACTTCTGCCAGTTTAGCATGTTCTACTTCCTAATTTTGCAAGGTAATATTTGCAGTTAAGTTTTTCTGCTGTCTTGTAGACTATTGCCAGTTCTTCAGCCTCATCTTGTGAAATAATATATTGTCTTTACGGTAAACTAACTTGTAAGTTGATTAATGAAGCCTGCAAAGCACTTCTACAAATTTTCTAATCGAGTATTATTCCTGTGAGCTTCTATATAGTCCTGTTCTAGACACAGTTACTGGACAGTGATTTAGCTAAGTTCTTATCAAAATATGACATGAGTGATGAAATCACCAAGTGTTTTTTACTCAGCTTTCTTCTTCAGTTTGATTAGTGGCAGCTGCTCTGCTAGTAAATAGATGGTGACATGGCAGGCAGCTAATATCACCACACCTTAAAGCTGCATTTTAATTTCCTTACAAGTCTGTCTCCCATTTCAGCAGCAGAATTTTTATCTTCATTACAAAGAAAAAAGAAATTAAGTGTATTTTTAAAGCCTCTTTTGCATATTCTTGAGGAAAGCAGAATCAAAGAAAACGTGTGTAGGAATTACTGAAGCATCTGATTAATTGCAAGCCTTTTTCTCACTTAGTCGCACATTAATCTTGGATTGCTGCTTCACTCTTCCTGGTGACTGAAAGCTCCCCATTATTCAGGGGACATTTCCAGCTGTCTGTGCTGGTAGCAGCAAATGACACTCATAGGTCTTTGCTAAGAAGCTGCCTAAATCTGAAAGCAAACTGCACAACAGCACAATGACAGAGCCAGAACATCCTTTGGGGCTGTCTAATCCATCACCTGCCTGTGAGAGGAATGCAGTGTTATCCCAAATTTGTCTCCAGCAAAAGGAACTTGTGTGTAAAATCCCAGTGGGAGAAATTTTGTTGTAACTCACAACACTGGTAGAACTCAACTCTACAGGCACTGCTGATTTATCCTGTTGTAAATAGAATGGGAATATGACTTGGTGTCTTGATGTAGCAGAGCATAATATTTGCATTATATTTAGCCATGTCCTTTTGGCCATGGAAAAGGCTCACCAGGTTCTTGGATAGGTACATTCTGGTCGATACTGGTGGCATCTGTGTCGGGACAGAGGGAACAAGAATGAATGCCAGAGATGTGCAGGGAAGAGGACAATTGTGTGAACATGTGTAATTTTAATTACCAGGCTTTACCAGGTGATTAATCTTTACTGCTTTCATTATGGTGCCCAGCAGCAATGCATCTTGTTATTGTGTTTATGAACGCTTGATTATAAATGCAGACAATATGTTACTGGGATAAAGGGAAAAGATCAAGTCTTCAAATGAAGAGATGTCTCTATAGTAGTTGAGGCCTGACCTATGCTTACCTAGTTGAACCTAGATTAAAATCAGTGTATTTGTGATTATTTTGTTTCCATACACACCAGTAAATCACTAAAAATGTAGTGTTAAATATAATTCCTGATTCTTATTACTGGCAGCATGAATTCATCATTTAGACCTGCTTCCAGTGAAATCAGCTGGAAATTTAGTTTCTGATCCCGCTGAGACCAGGATTGAAACAATCCATACTGATGTGGGAAATGAAGGTAGCCAAATTTTTGAATGTGATTGAACATGTGTAATAAAGCATAATACCATCATTCATCTTAATAGGCAGGATAAAAAAATAGGTTTCATACAGCCTGCAAGTAATACAAATGAATTAAAGTCATTTCACTGCAAAATATTTTAAAAGTCATGATGATAACTTTAAAATAACTGCTATGACAAATTTTAATAGGATAATGACAGCTTCATTAGCTTTAAAAATGTGCATAATTTACAGGGACGTTGTATTAGCATTGAGGTGACATTTTCTATTTTATTCAGATTAAAATTGTGTAAATAGGCCATTCAAAATTCTCCCATTGTATATTAAAATTAACTATCAGGGAATTAATTCTTCAACTTCTTGTGAGAGTTATCCTTATTCACACAAGAAGTCCCATTGACTGATGGCATTTTCCAAGCATAATCAGATGACAGTGGGACAAGCATGAGAATTACTTGTGAAAAATACCAACTCCATCATTCTTTGTTAAAATATTTGCTGATAATGGGTCTTTTCATGCAACTTGCTGTTTCAGTGTTCAGTGCTGTACAGGATAGAGAGGGAAATTCTCCCATGATCTCTGTGGATGATCAGTTTCTTCCCTGACACATGGCAGGAATTAAAATGCTATAGAGACAGCACAGAGGTGAGTAGGTTGTAGGGGAAGGACACAGTCAGTCTTCACATAGATAAGTCAACGTAATCCTTCTAAGAACATGCATCGTGTATTTGTGAGCCCAGACTAGGAAAAGTCATACTCCTACCTTATAGACACCTTGGGTTTTTAAGGCATATAACTGGCTGAAATCCCATGCTATTGTACTGCCATTTTAGCACAGTTCCTGGTAAAACACTCCTGGTGACACCAGGGGATATCCTCAGTTACATCAGAGGCTGAATTCATATGCCCTGGGTGTAAAGATCATGTCTCCAACTCCCCCAGGCAATGCAAAGATGGTATTTTACTCAAGCAGATGAAGGATTTCATCCTCCACTTTGAGTCAAATGTTACTCATATAAAATCATCTTAAACAGTTAATATATTGATTTTGTTTTTGCAGAGAAGAGGGAAATGTAATGAACATACCTATGCTGAAGTGAAGCAAATTAATTCAGTGATGAGGACAAAACTTGATTAAGATTAAGAAGGTTTAATATTAGAGGTTTTTTCTGTTTGCTTTCAGGTAATAAGATCCTTTCTGAACAACATGGATTTTATATGCTTTTCTGGCCTAGACTTGGGACAACAGTGGAAACTCAAGAGTAGATGTCAGTCGATATGATAGGCCTAAAATTCAGCTTTATGGGGTAAGTGCTGTCATGGTGTAAGTTCTGGAAAAATGCAGGTCAGCAATACCTGAATTAACTAAACAATTGGCCAGTTTAGTAATTCCTAACTTATTTTCATGGCAGATCCCTAAAACTGCCTAGTTTGCTTAAAGAGTTCTGTGGAGCATGTTTTAGTCTCCTGACACGTTTGCTTTTATAAGCAAAGTCTTTCATGGGACTCCAAAATCAATCCATGGACATCGAAGAGTCTCTAGACCACAGACTAGAAAATCATGGTTCAACTGATGCATTGCACCTGTTAACTTCAGAACAATTTGTGTTCCTAAATCACACTCTGATGACCTACATATGGATGCAGAGTCCCAGCTTTTAGAGTCCTAATGTTTTCTAGTTTTTCCAACCATGCTTCTTGCAACTGTGGCTCTTTGAACTGCTCTTGATCAGAGAACCTTAGAATCAACCAGGTTGGAAAATACCTCCAAGATCATCAAGTCCAACCCTACCGTGGTCACTAGACCATGGCACTAAGTGCCACATCCAGTCTCATCTTGAAAACTTCCAGGGATGGTGAATCCATCACCTCCCTGGGCAGCCCATTCCAATGCCTGGTCACTCTCTCTGTAAAAAATCTCTTTCTAATATCCAACCTAACCCTCCCCTGGCAGAGCTTGAGTCTGTGCCCTCTTGTCCTGCTGCTGGTTGCCTGGGAGAAGAGACCAACCCCCATCTGACTGTATCCTGCTTGCTCATTGTTTCTATGACACATTAAAAGATACATATACTGCAAATGAAAACTCTTGAGCACTTAAAAATCATCATCCAGTAGTACATTGAAAAGGATTCCTTGGGCTTTACAAGAAGCACTACTTAGAATATGTCAGCCACTCATCCTGTAATTTATAAACAGATAATCCTCATCAAGAAGAGAGATGGAAATATTTCTAAAAGCAATTTTGTTGCCTTTGTAATAGATCAGATTTGTGTAATATAGTACATAATTCAAGGGAATATGTGAAAAGAAAAGCCATCGATCCTCTTAAATGACTCTTTCTTCTCCATGAGTCTGGGATGAAGACTATCTCATCCACTATACTGATATCCAGAATACATTCAATTACTTCTTAGTTTTTTTTCTAAAGAGCAGCTTGCTGCTCCAATCCTGTTTGCTCAGCCTTCATGGTTGATCATGAAAGAAAAGATTTGTTTCCATTATTTGGTTTTAGTCAGAAAGACTTATTTCTTAGTACTCCTGAGCACACCTTTTGTTTGCACAAGCTTGTAAAAACGAGTAAAGTATCAGCAGCTCTTGCTACCTCTGACTGCTACATCTGGAAGCTCATAAGAAGAGATGAAAAAAGTAGTGTCCAGAAATAAAAATGTTCTAGCATAATTGTGTATTCAGCTGCGTAAATAGCACAATCTTTCATCCACCATAAAAAAAAAAAAATCCACATTTGGGTTGGGTTGTTCCATTGAAGGGCAGTAACAGTGTGAATTCATTGGAAGTTTGTTGATATTTGCAGTCCTGGTGTGACCTGGTTGAGAGGAGCCAACACTTTTCCCGCAGTTCAAGTCAGAAGACTCTGAGAATTCCTAAGGAGGTAATGCATTCTTTTCAAACACACTTTTGACAATTATCCCTTCAAGCAGAAAAAAGTAGAGGGTTGTAATAGAATTGAAATGGCATTGGGGGTGTATGTGGAGAGATATCAAAGTCAAAACACAAAGCCTTGTAAGCAGGCCCAAACTTTTTATTAATGCATGAATTTTTTACAAACAGGATGGAGTATTTCTGATGAGAGATGGAATATCTCTGCTGAGTGATGAAATCACTTTTGTCACCTAAATTAATTTGCTCCTGTGTCCTGTAAATCATTTCATGCCACAAATAATTGATCAGAGAGAACAATTCAGGCTGCCATTTAAAGGGAATTAATTCTTAATTAAGTTGGCTTACTTTGGATTTTCATCTTTAGGGAGAATAGGCTGCTAAGCATTCCCAGTGCCATCACTTAGTTTAATATCAGGAAAAGCCTTCACAAGAGATTAAGGGTCTCTTCATGTTAAGGAGATGGGAATGAAGCACTGGAATTTAAGAACCAGAACTCCTAGCAGTGCAAAAGGTTCTGGTGTCATCTACTAAGTGAGCTTCAGAATATCCCAAGAAGTGAGGCCAAAGGGCAAGTTCAGAATCCTGTGTTTGCTGGGGAAGCAGGAAGTTAATCCAGGAATCTTTCCATGATGATCTTCCCTCCACTGTATCTCTCTGATACAGCTTCTATCAGGAATTTCCAGTCAGAATAACACAGTCCTTTCTTTCTCACATAACTTTAGTGTCTTATGGCTGCTTAGATGTAAGAACACTCAATCTTCTTCCAGAGTATTTCTAGAACTGTAGTTATCATTTCAAAAGTTCTGCTTCCTTGCATCTGTTGTCCTCCTATGTTAATTGTTATTTACACTGTCCTGCTCCTGGGTTATTTTGTTGCAGATGGATAAGTGTTTTCACAGTGCTTTAATACAGTTTGGATCATTAGTTGAGACAATCAGTATGCAAAGAAACATTATTTATTTCTAGGGACTGAATGGTTAGCAATAGTCATCCTGCATGCATGAAGGAGGTGCTCCAAAAATATTTAGGTAGTTAGCATACATTAGAAAAAACCTATTTGAATCATGCTTGTTGAATTATTTTGTCTGGATTATTTAGATTGTAACAGACTGTTATGAATAAGCTAATTTAAGGTTTTTCAGAAACCTAAATGTTGGGATAGCTTCCAAATAGGTTCTTCAAAACCGTGTAGGTGTTTAATTTCCCCTGTTTGGAAGTCTGGGTCTTAATCTCTCATTGATATGAAAGCTGAGTTTTGCTTGCAATTTATTAAAAGCAAATTAATTCATAAGTTGAGGTGTATGTAAGGCAAAAGCAATGTTTGCTACTATAAAAATGGGGATTTTCCCTGAAAAACAATTTAAAAATTTGGGGTTCACCAGTGCTTGCTCTTGATAAATGAGAAGAATATCATAGTGAATCATCAAGGAGCACTGTGGTTTGGAATGCTGAAGTGCAGACTGTTCTCTTCTGTGATTCTGAAGAGATGCGACAAATCTGTTAGTGATTTTGAAAGTGCATTAGGCACTGGCTAGAAACGGCTTAAAATGTACTAGAAAGAGAAAGGGAGATGTTGTGTGTTATGGCAACACTTGGATTCCTGTATCCATGTCACTGCTGCATTTGAAGTACTTAGCAAGATTCTTTTACAGACTTAGAAGCCACCAGAAACCAGAGCAAAAGTAGACAGTTAACTGGTTTGTCAGGTGTGTGCAGAGGTAACAAACAGTGTTTATTTGGGATATAGAGATGTTCCACAGTTAGGACATTTGTGTTTGGCTCACTCAGACTGAGCCAATGAGATTTTTCTGTAATACTGAAATTTTAATTAGATGTAAGCAGAAGTGTGTCAGCATATCTTTATTGATTGGGGTGAGCATTTACCATTCCTGCAGACTTATTGCTCTGCTGCATAAGAACTGATAGAAACAGTGATGGGTTGAGAGTGGGTAATGATCTTAGAGGTTGCTGATGGATCTTTCTGTAGCTGCGGAATCTAATGAGGCTTTGTACCTGAAGTAGATATCTTAAACAGACAAGCATGCAGTTTTTCAAGGAGTTGTAATATGTCCCTGTCCCTATCAAGAGCTAGAAACTGGTAAGGTGGCTTCAAGAGATACCTTGGATCATCCATCTGAATGGCATTTCTGTCTGATTGATATATTTCAGAGATTCTTACCCTGCCAAAGGTGACATGAAACAGCAATGCTTACAGCATGTGGGGCAAGCAAGTTGAGGCTGTTCAGCCTGGAGAAGAGAAGGTTGTGTGGAGACTTCCTAGCACCTTCCCAGTATCTGAAGGGGCTCCAGGGAAGCTGGAGAGGAACTCTTTGTTAGGAGCTGCAGTGACGGGACAAGGGACAATGGATTCAAATTGAAGGAGGGGAAA
>NW_008670452.1:18898-25846 GCF_000695815.1 Acanthisitta chloris | reverse complement strand
CTGGCACAGGTTGCCCAGGGAGGTAGTGGATGCTCCAACCCTGGCAGTGTTCAAAGCCAGGTTGGATGAAGCCTTGAGCAACCTGCTCTGGTGAGAGGTGTCCCTGTCCATGACAGGGGGGTTTGGGACTAGATGATCTGTAAGGTCCATTCCAACCCCTAAAATTCTATGATTCTATGTGCTGGAGCCTGTGGATGTGGCATATGTTGCATCAGGCTATGCACCGGACATCTAAACACAGAATAATTCCAAACTGTTCTGTTTCTTTTTCTTTTGTGTTGAGTTTAAATTTGGGCATAATACCATTTTATTTCTATGTTGTCTTATGAGGTTTCTTTTAAAAACTGAGTCTGTTTCTGCCACTGCAACACTGTACAATCAATTGTCTTTTTATGAGTGTTGATTAGTGGGATGCTGTTTCTTCTCCACTATATTTCAAACACTGTTTCTACCTGATGACTTGATGTATTTTAGTATGTTACTTGATTAATTGCTTAAAGTGCTCACAGAAGTCAGGAAATGGAGCATCGTGGTCAGTGCTCGTGATTTTATTGCAGTGGTTGTGCAGTCATGCAATTAGATGAATTTCTGCTGGTATGTTTTTAGCCCTTGCAGCTAGAGAGGAAAGGCAGGAAATGTGATTCAGAAGACTGATGGGAATAGAAGGCATCAAGAAGACTCAAAATACACACACACCTCATGATTTTAAGGCAATCTTACTGTTTCTTAGGGTCTAGCTTGCAATTTGTCAGTCTGAGGGTAGGCACCACTGCTCAAAGTACAAACCCAAGTCTGACACAGGTGGTTTGATTCTTCATGTGCATTAGGGTTAGTGTTACCAAATATATTTATCTAGTAGAGCTCTTGCATATTAACTGATTTAGTAAAAGTAACAGACTGAAAACTTTAGAAAACAACCTCCACTCCTACCTATTTTAAAGATTAGTTGGTCACAAGGCAGAAAAAAAGGTGTGAGGGGGGAAGGAGTAAAGAAGCCCCTGCCCTTGAAAACAAGAGTGAGCTATGTTGTCTTTTTGTGCTACTCTTTTGGCAAGAATGTTGTCCTCTTGACTGACAAAGTTCTTGTGTTTCCCTTGGAGTGTATCTGTTCATTAGTGTCTCCAGACAGAGGTAGTTTAGCTTTTAATTAAAATACAATTTTCAGGTTTTTTAGTGTGTTAATGAGACAGCAAAAATGAATTCATTGAAAGAGGAACAGATATCTAGGCCTTACAGCAGTGAAAGTTAGAGCCTCATTAGTAGCTAATTATGCAGAACATAGTATATAAATAGAGCTGTTATGGCATTAAAAACAGCCTCAGTGCATTACCTAATGACATAAAATGTTTACAGTCTGTTCTGAGTATGGTATAATGTCTTCCTGAAGTAATTAATGGCATACTTAACAGTGACACAACTCAAATCACAATTGCTTTGCAGGTACAAGTGGAGGGCAAGGGAAGGCATAAACGCCTTTGAGGAACAGATTATTTGTCCAGTAATAAATATGAGAGCATCACAAAATGCAGGAGGAACTCATGATTTATGCAATAGTAGGTGGGATAATGTCTCTCTGTGACAAGGACAGAGTACAGTGGCCTTTATTTTCAGGTTTTCCACAAGTTAGCAGTGAGAGGCTCAAACTGATGCTTCCAAACTGGTTCCCTGAGAGGACCAAGGATCATCTTCTGGTAACTAAGAAGATGGAAAGTATGTTGGAAATCTTGCTTTTTCAATATAAAAATGGCAAGCAAGACTGATAAAAGGAGAAACACTCAAAACAATACTTTCATAGCAAGTTAAATAACATTTTAAATCAACTAAAGCATACACATGATCTTTTCCTCTACCTAACAAGAACTTCACATGTAGCTTAACAACTAATTCCCCCAATGCTGCATTGGGGGAAACATTCTGGCCCATCACATTGGAGGTTCGATGAGGAGATGTTTATGCAAATACCAAAGGCCTGTAAAATGATCTGCACATTAGTCATGATGATTCCAATTACTGTGGTATTGACTAGCAACCACAGAGCCACAGAATCAATTAGTTGTTTCAAAATACAGAAAGCTATTTCCTTGCTCAATTTGTTCAGCAGTCAACAAGTTTAAGGTTTGTTTTTTTTCCCTGGAAATTATTTTGGTATGATGACCAAGTTAGAGACTGATTAATGGTTAGCTGGGAGTAGGTAAATTGAAATGCTTTTGCTATCAATTGAGTGCTTTATTTTTCAGTTGTGATGCTCAGTGAAACAACAAGGTGATGGAAAACATTCTGCTGTGCTTCTGTGTTAGCACAGTTGCATGTGTTAATGACGTTATCAGCTCTAGTGGGAGAGGAGCTAATGACCTGCAAGTTTGTGTGATGGCAGGTAGGAAAATAAGCTACTTATTAATTGTGGTGGCATGTTTTTAGTTCATTAATGAAGATAATATTGCATTCATAAAGAGGTCTAAGTAGGCCAGTGCTGAAGGCTTGAGAAATCTGTTGCACATATAATGGGTGCAGTTAAACAAATGTCAATGCCAGCACTGCCCAGAGCTCACCAATTTGCCTGATTCCTGACTGACACAGACATTTGTGAGTGTCCATGCACTTGCACTCATCAGTTTTGCTGAGCAGTGACTCTGAATTCTGTCATTGCTGTGGTCAGTGTGAATTTGTCAGGTTTGCTGTGTTAATTTAACCACCTTCAACAGAGAACTGTAAGCCTTGTCAGCAGCCCAGCTCAGAGTCACCAGCACACAGTAAGCCACAGCTTGAAATTCAGCAATTATTGCTATTTTTAATGAAGCATTTTCCAATCCTTTGTGTTAAGTAGTGCTGGTTATTGTGCAGGTGCCTACCTGTCTCTGCTTAGCACAGGAGCAAAGCAGCAAGGCCACTGTGGCCACAGGAAGCAAAGGTTCATGTCCACAAGTGGAACATTTGTCTGAATTTTAAAAGTTTACATTTAATATCTATAATGGTAACTCAGAAGCTTTCCAGATTCTAAAATAGCTCTTACAATGTTTCTTAATTTTTAGAGCCCTGGGATCTTATTTGTTCCTGTATGAACATGATTTGAAAGATATTAGAAAGCTATTAAATGAGGGGGACAGCAAATGGGTAAGGGCTTTGAGTGATTTTTAGGTTATTAACTGGTTGTGTAGCATGGTATATTGGAAAGAAGGATCAAATGTTCTGTTTTGTGGAGAAAGCATGTGAGGGATGGAACATTTCATGTTCTTAAAATAGAAGATAAAGTATAAGTGTGCCCAGTGGAGAATATTTCAGTAAAGAATAGAGAATGCTGTATGAACAGCTACAAGTCAAGTGGAAATAAAGCAACTAAGAGTAGTTACAAGGGGCCCAGGGGTCCCTCTGTTACTGAGATATCCATAATCCCTATCAAGATCTACGCACAACCTCTTCTTAGATAATAAAATACAGCTTCAAAGCTAACCAGCACAAGCCTTAGCATTAGATCTCATCAGAGGGACATGTGAAAACAGATGTTCTGTGGCTAAATTAATCCTTAGAATGTTAATTAGTTCATTCCCTTTTTACATTTTTTTAATCTTGTGCTTTAGTTGTTTCTTTTCTCTTACAAGTTTTCCCTAATGGATCCACTGTTTTCACATTGTACTTTTTCTTTTCTTACTTGCATCCAGCAATGAGATTTTAATAGAGCCCAGGCACATGGTCCATGAAGATATATAATGTTATGGCACAAAGATTCAGCAGAAGAAAGTGATGACATCTGTTCTTTCCTCCCTTTTTCCCCCCCTACTAGCTAAGAGAAGTATCCTCACATTTCCTAATCATGCAGGGGAGGTGGAAAGAACTTTTTATGGTTAGATTTCCTAGTCCTGGCTTGCCTTACAGAATGTGAGAATCCCTCATTAGATTTGCATTACCAAATATGCACAGTTAAACTATTATACAGCTATTTACATGTGATGCTTTACAAACCCTTTAATAGCAATTTATGCCAAGGTTTTGATATTTTTCTGCTTTCATTATAAAATAAATAATCTGTATAATAGCATGGTTATTAATGTAAATTGCTTCATGTATCAGATCAATGATGGAATCAGTTAGTGGAAAAAAGCTCTGGTAGATTAATCTTGATTATAACATTTATGGATCAAAATGGCTTGAGAGACTGTAATGTAGTGGGGCAAATCTTGTCTTTATAGCTATTTTTAATTGAAAATCCTACCTAAGTTTTAATTCAAAGACTTCTTTATTTTTATGTCTTTTTTAATTCATATGCTTATTAAGAGAAACATGCTTCTGTTCTCTGGCTATGAAAAATATAGAATTAATTCTAGGTGAACCTTTAGTGAAGATGATAAAATGAGGATCCTGGAAGACCTGTATCCAGTTTAGGTTGGTGTGTTGCTTTTCAATGGTTCCTGATGAAGGAACCAAACAGGATATTCTTGCTTAAAACAGTGGAATGATCTTTCTTCAGCAGGGGAGGTGGGGGCAGAGCACTGACCTCCCCAGCTCTGCCAAATCCAGACCAATGTTCATTCTCTCTGGCTAAGAAATACATAGGAAATGCAGTTGGTCCAGTTGAGGACAGGCATCCATTTCTACCATTTCCGAAGAGAGGAAATAAAAAATCTCTCTAGTCGTTGTTCTGTTAGACAAAATGCTGCAGAGTGTGAGGAAAACAGGCTGGAATTTCCTTCCCACCCTATCAAATAGCGAGTTAGTACCTTGGCTCACAAAGGCTAAGGTTGCTTGCAACTCTCACAGTTACCTACTGGAGTACTAGCTGGTATTTTCATTCCTTAGATGTCTCCTTCTTCTGGAAGTGTTGCTAAGCATTACTACTAGTTGCCTAAAGACACAAAACACTGTGGAAAATAAGCATCAACTTAAATTCACATTATTTCCCATAGTTCACCTTTAGAAATATCCCAATCCTCTTCCCATTGGTTCTTACTCTTGCAGGTCTGTCCTAATCAATTTATTCTCTGTCTCTGGTATCTTTTCTGTTTTGGCAACCCATAGCCTGATGTAGCATAACTGAAGTACAAAAAGCTCAGGCAGACATGGAGAATAAAATTATTGATGTATGGATGGAACTGAATTCAGTTATGGTCATGAGCAGCCTCAATTAATTTATGACTTCGGTTTTGCTATTGATACAAACAAACATACTCTTGGCTCATGACCAAAGCTCTAAGCAAGTGTTCTTTAGCTATTGATGATTCAATTGGCTTGCATGTCTGTTGTACATGTGTGAAAGGTTTATGCTGCTTTTCCTTTTGGTTATAAATTCATTTGGCGCAACTACCATTACATGAAATCTATTTGTGTCTTTTCTAGGTGGCCTTTTAGATCTGAAATTTGTATCTTCACCCTCTCCCTTTTATTTTTCCTTCTTGTTTTGTTGTTAAATCTATGAAAATATTTATCTCTTCATGGTGGCTCAGGGACACCAGCAGAGCTGTGACAGTTCCATACCTCACCTGCTTCCAGACTGGTTTCTGTATAGATCCAAGTGAGTCACTTCAGACAGATGAGCATTTTTTACACACTTTGACAGTAATGTGGAGCTGAATTGCTCCTTTGAGGTGAAGGTTATCACAGAGAAGGCAGATGTGTCACAGCTTCCTGCACTAAGTGGATAGTGATCTGTAGCACCAGCATAAATGCAGTCCATTTCCTGCACTTTCTGGCTAGAATTTAGTTAGGATTGTCAGCATCCTCTTCATCTCCACCATCCCTGAGGGAATTGCACAAAAAAATAGTACAGTGGGAGACTCATATAAAAACAAGTGCCCACGCTGTCCTCACAGTTAGATGTGAGCAGATCCCATTAACTCAGTGGAGAGTGCTTTTGCCTCAGTGAGAGTATTTAGTGGATTTTGAAGTATGAATCCCAATTAGACACTCCTAGCTGGCTTTTCAGATCCTCTGCCAAGGAGCAGAATTGTTTTTGTTAGGCCATTAGTTAATGGGAGTCCCTAGGGAATGCTCACAGCTGTGAAATGCCTCTTCCATGCTAGTTGTCTCCCTGCTATACCTTGTCACAGGTGTCACACATCCCCTGACGGACCCGTGGCCATCCCACGTGTGCTGCATCCCCCGGAGACCATCCTGCTGGTCAGAAGAACTGGAGGAGAGCATTCAGGTTGGGGAACTTTCTCATTTTTCTTAACACTAAGTATTTCAGAGGTATCCCCTTATACTGGCAATAAATACCAGTGTATTATGTCTCATACAAGGTACCAGGGACTGATAGCAAATCTAATAGACAACAGAGCTCTGTATCTACCTCAGAGAGTTTCCATTTTTAAAATGGAAATGGAAGAAGTTTATGTGTTAAGCTGCAGTGGTTTTCCTTAATCTATAAGGAATAGAAAACTGCTTTTCAAGAGTGGCAAAATATTGTTTGCAGCTTTTTGGTTTTTTTGACAATGAAGAATGCTTAGTGGCATTATTTTGACATGGTTCTACGAGGAGCCTTGCAATTACTTAAGGACACTCAGGTTAGGTGTTGAGATCTGCTGAACATCACAGAAACAGAGGTGGGATTGTGTACAGCCCAGAATGGATTATGCAGAACTTAAAGTGGAAGGGCAAGAAAAGAATAAATAAGAAGTTATCTACTTCTAGCGAAAAGATGTCCAACTAGAAGAAAAGCTAACTGTAAAGAAAAGAAAATATATGTAAGTACATTACTAAACTTATTGGAGTTTCTTCGTTTTGTAAATATCCATCCTCAGCAGAGAAAGATCTGTAAAACCAAGTGCAAAATCCCCTGAGTGACAGTGCTGCTAAGCCATGGTGGCAGCACAGCTGGTGCAAGCCAGAAGTGAAGGTGCACAACTGCAACCATTCTCACTTTCTCTGGGGAGATCGATCCTGCCACCTGAGATATCGAAGATAGTAACTTGTGTAAAGGGATTATACACTGCAATAATGTAAACCAAACAAGCTAAT
>NW_008670452.1:6460-18884 GCF_000695815.1 Acanthisitta chloris | reverse complement strand
AGTAGCCCTGTAGGAGGGTAAGGCTTGCCACACACCTCAGCCTGTACCTGTTGGCCAGCTGGAAAATGCTCTTACTCCAAACCAGCACCTTCCATCTGTGGGAACTGTGGCAAACATAGGAGGGACTTAGTGACAGACATAGGAGAGACATCATCTGCTTCATGAGCCATATAAAACTATGATTTAATGTGCTGTCCACTAAATGGGAGCAGCATCAGGATCCCAGCCAAAGAGTAATAGGATTAATCTCAAGAACATAAAATGTGGTATTTAGTGAAATGTGAACCCTTCCTCTCAAACTATTGCGACAGGTGTGCAGGTTTTGCTTCTTTCCATCGTATCTGCTCAGGCCACTCTTGTAAACATTTGATTTATTCCTCTAAATCTCAAATAAATTAGTGAATTTACTTCTGCTGGTTAGGTCACCTACAAATAAATTGGCATGGCATAGCACTGACTCCAAGGTTTGGTCAGGATTCTTGACTTTTATAAGCAGAAACAGCAATGAGAAGAAGAACTACAAACACTGCAGCAGTGAGGCAGAAAGCTCTGAGATAAAATAGAAGTAATTTTCTATTAAACCTACCTGGATATTTCAATTTTTAATTGCTATCCATAGTTATTTGATTCCTGCGTGCCCTAAGAACGCAATAAATGAGAGTATGAATGATAAATGGGTTTGTGAGAGAAATTAGGTGGAGCTGATTTCTTGCTTCGTTTTCAGCAACATATTTTTAGGGAATGTCCATGAATTCCAAGAAGACCTTGCGCAATGAAGGGAATGGGAAGCAGCTTGGAGAATTTAGAAAAATCCAAAGACTTTGCACAAAAAGTTACTTCATAGTTGGTACCACAAAGCTAAAAAAATCAATGCTCTGCTTAATAGAAGACTCACATTTTATGGGATATAGATTGCAGTAGTAATAAATACACCTCTTTTTTAATATAAAACAACAGTGTTACTTTTCTAGTCATTACTGGAGTTAAATCCATTATGATACAGTTAATAGTGTGTTTCCTGTAGTGATATATTATGTGAAGTAGTTTGGTTTTGTCTTTATTACAAATTCTGTCCCTTTTTTAGGGAGGATTGTTCTCTCAGTCCTCCCTTTTGCTTCTCCTAAAATTGTGAGTTGATAATAGACAGTATCGACAGTATTTAAAGATCCTGTCAACCACTGCTGTTTCACTTAGAAATAAGGCTTGAAGCAATTAATTTTAACATGTGCTATGAACCTTCATTTGTGTTTAGCTGTATCCAGGTTGCCCCTGAATATGTCTAAGTGTCATTTAAGCAAGGAATTATAAACAGAAGTATGTTCATTTCCACTCTTTAGCCAGTATGTTTACTCAAAAGAAACAAATATGTGTACAACAGGTTGGATAATGAAAGCATTACCAGGTAGTAATCCTATGCCAGGTTTTTCTCCTTCATTGAAAATCAGATTTATTGTGTCTGTCGTCTTTTCAGAGTGGCTTGCATGAATATGGAATGCTGGTACATTGCAGAGCCCTCCTTCCAGAGTTTGTGTTTCTGTTGTGAGCATTGCTTCCTTCAAGCCTGTGTTTATTGTGTTAGATTATATTTTATGTGCCCATAATAAGGGAGAATGTGGACTATAATGCTATCCCTGGAGGTTTTCAAGATGAGACTGAATGTGGCACTTAGTGCCATGGTCTAGTAACCACGGTAGCGTTGGACTTGATGATCTTTGAGGTCTTTTCCAACCTGGCTGATTCTATGACTCCATGATTCTATGACCCTTCTCCTTTTTATCTCACAGCACATCAACTACTTTACCAGTGTCTGCACAAAATGCACAAACACAGTAGATTTGTGGAACTTGAGGATACTTTCTGTGGAATGATGTTGCTGAGATGCTGTAAACTGCTGTGGATTAGGATGTCATAAAGCTTTATCACAGAAGGGATATGAATTTATCCCGAGTGTCATCCTTTGGATTTGTACTTAGTGTACACATGTGGATTAATTTTGGAGGTTGCAGGGTAGTTGGAGAGGGGAAGGCACAAAGCCAGTCAGGCCAAGGCAGTGCTTCAAATCAAACTTCGCTTCTGCAAGGAGCTAATTGAAGGGTCCTTCTGCATTGCTGGATACTCTTCAGCAAATAAGGTCTGTGCTTACACTTCCTTAACTTGGTATCTCTTAAGACTTATTGAAATATTCTATATTAAAAACAGAATTGCAGCCAGCCTCCAGGCAGTGAAGTAGAGAAAGCAAAGCTGATGTGTTGCTTTCATAGGTAACTTGTTCTGTTTTTGAGCATCCCTATGTTCCTCTTATACATGTAAGGGGCAAAAATTAATGTTGATGTTCAGTTCAGAACAATGTTAGACCTTCCAAATTGTTCCCAGCCATAAATCACATCTGCTGCTGCATTCCCTGTGATGTTGCAGAAAATGGGCTGGAGGAATACTCTGTCAGTTGGATGTGGCTGTTGGCAGAGGTTGCTAAAGCATAAAAAAATGTAGTCACTGGGATCAATTTTTACAATGCACAGTGATATTCAATAAGTTATTAACAAGATTAATGAACTCTAATAAAAAATGCAAGCTCCTATGCCACATTTTACTCAGCTCACTGTAGCTTAAAATTGCATTTTATGATTTTATTAGACATAATACTTAATTTTTCTCAAACTGGCTGTTTTATTTAGGTTAAAACATATTAAATAGATTTTTTTCCCCACAGAGAAATAGGAATTTTTTTTTTAAAAAATGACTTTATATAGAAAAGCACCTTTATAATATAAATAGGTATCTAATCAATAGACTCAAGACTCCTCTACTGCAGTAGCATGAAGCTTTGAGAGTGGGGAGGTGCATAATTGCAGCACCTTACAAAAGTGCCTGGAGCATAAGGAGTGTTATATCCTATTCATGCATCACCTTGGGAAGATTTTCTTTTGGTGACTTATATGTTGGCAGAGCCCTGCTAAATCTCAGTTTAATCCTCCTGTAGAAGAGGAAAGTATTGTCTCTGCAGGAGCTGCTCTGTTCATTCCCTTACTGCAGACCTTTAGCAAAAGAGTCTTGAAGCTGTTTGCTCTGTGTTGAGAAGGGATCAGATGGAGATGCTGCAGCCATTCAGACACACAAGTGCAAATCATAGAACCATTGAATCATTAAGGTTGGAAAAGACCATAATGATTGAGTCCAACTTTTGACTGAACACTACCAGGCCAAATAAACCACAGCACCTTCTCCAGTAGTTTCTGGAACACCTTCAGGGATGGTGACATCCACCATGACAGACAGTGGCACAAGTGACAACAGAATCTGGCTTAGGGGTCATGTTTTTCTTATTACTGTCTTAAACTGTAGCCCGTGAGAAGGTATCGCTATAAAATGATATCCATAGAAGCACAGCTAAGTGTGCTCCAGCATGGAGAGAACCAGCTTCCCACTGAAGGCAAACCAGCATGAGGAGACCATCAGTACAACTTGTCTAAGTGATACTATACAATATGGAGAGGCAGATTTGCTGCTCTTGGTAACACTTGTGAGACATCTAAATTAATGAATGGGAAATGACTCACCAGAAGTCAATAACAGAATACCAGAAACAAGTCATTCTTTGCCAGTGATTAAGAGTCAAAGAGGCTAAATAGCCATCTACTTGCATCTGTATTACCTCTGATCTTATTATTTCCCATCTAATCCATTTTTTTGAGTGTTTCTTCTGGTCTAAATAATTCAAGCACTATGCAGCACCTGAGAAGCTGATTGTCTTTGATGTCCTACTTCATGTCCATTTCCCCCAGGCAACCAGCAGGAGGACAAGAGGGCACAGACTCAAGCTCTGCCAGGGGAGGTTTAGGTTGGATATTAGGAAGAGATTTTTTACAGAGAGAGTGCTCAGGCATTGGAATGGGCTGCCCAGGGAGGTGGTGGATTCACCATCCCTGGAGGTTTTTAAGATGAGACTGGATGTGGCACTTAGTGCTATGGTCTGGTAACCACAGTAGGGTTGGACTCGATGATCTTTGATTCTATGATTCTACTGCTCGGTGCTATTCCACAGCAAAATTTCTCCTAGGGATTTATTGTAGCCCTACTCCTTTCACATATCTGTGCCATATGCTGTCTCTGAAGACTGTCATTCTTTTAAAGAAACTCAAGAAATGAAAGAGGTCCAGGTAGGAGTAAGAAAAGTTTAGACAGTCTTTCAAAATGTAGTTTTCAATCAATCAACACGCTGGGAGCTTTTGATGCATCCTTCTGTGCTCCACTGGGATTTCTCTGAGCAAACTCGACATAGAGAAAGTGGCCTGTGTCAAAATGCAGTTCCTTATCATTTATTTCTCCTTCTGTGCAAGTTTTGCTTAATAACTACCTCAACTCTTCTTTTATACAGCTTTGCTCTGGAGACCAGATGCAAGATAGGGTATTTTTGTGATTTAAAAGTTAATTTAAACGACATATAGGGTGTTGCAACATGCAGGAACAAAGCTTATTTTTGATTCATGGATGCCTTAGTTCCTGGATTGATTGGTTTAATAACATTTCTTAATAAAGTAAACTGAATGCATCTTATTCCTGTGGCCTCATGGGATGGAGAGCAGGAAGTTTCAGTCTCTTTATAACTTGTTAGCTTTGACTTCATAAAGGATATTAGAGCGGTATGCTCTGCCATTATTTGTTTATACACAAAGCCCTTGTTTGACCTCTGTTCCAGTTGAAAATTCATATATTTACAGGATAGAAGTGAGCTTTCAAATTTAGCTCGCAAGCACAATCTGGGTATTTATTTGAAGGCTCCATTTACAGCAGTTCTGTTGTACTTCCAGTGCTTTGTCTATGGGATTGGTGGTCCTGAGGCAGTACTTCAGGGAAGCAGTCTTACCAGGCAGAGATGATTAACAGCACACTTCAGTGAGTTTCTTCAGTTATGAGTCAAGTTCAATGTTTGCTTCTTAGCAATATCTCACCAAAAACTTTATTTTCAACATACACATATTCTCCATCCCAGTTCCATTCCTCTAGTTTGCCTTGTGTGGGAAATGGGAGACTCACTGCAATGATTATAATGAGCCATCTGGGAAAGTGCTGACTTGTACCAAGTGTTAATTTATTTTGTCTTTCTCAGAAATCATCAAAAAGCTTCTGTTTGATGGATTCTGGGAAGGTCTGTAAGAGGTGATAGATGGGGGTAGTGACCTTCAAACTAGAACTGATTTTGGATCTTAAACCTCCTTCATTTTCAGCAGAACACATGCTTCCAAATGAGATGAGCTTCTGAAAATCTCCTGTCTGCTTGAAGTCTGGACATGAGAAAGATGTGTAACTACACATCTTGATGAGAAATTCTGAAACAAGTTCCTCATTTAGAAATCTAAAAAGCATTAGATAGCATTTGTTGAGTTTAAAGGACAGTTCTTTCTCAGTTTATGGAGTTCACACTTGTGTACTTCTTGTGTATCAGAGGCTCAAGGAAGAGAGGAAAAAAAATCATATGAAACTTGCAACTTGATATACTTTTTTTACAACTTTTCTATGCAGATATGTTAGATTCTTTGATTACAGTATTCAGGAAAATTTATTTTATATTGTACTGAGAAGCAATTAAAGTAGGCTGTAAACAAGGTAACATAATTTTGATTGATTCTTAACATGATCTCATGTATTTGGGAAGGAAAGGTTCTATTGTTTATGAACAAAATTGTTCTCCAGTGGTGCTCTGGCTTGAGAACAGAAATTGTTAAGACATTTTTGTAATTTAGGGAATGAGAATTTAGGAGTCACTTTCTTGGGATGCTCTAGAAGGCCTTTGGAGAATTCAGATACAAGCAAAAATGAGAGAATTCAAAATGCAACAAAGAATTAAGCAGAAAAACACGAAGCAGAAAGAAAACCCAAGCTGAAAATGTTGAAAACCCACCTATGTATTCTTATTGTTTGAGGTCAAGCCCATTTTATGTGTTGTTGTGCAGAACTTTCCCAAAGAACAGTTTGTTTCTATCAAAATATGTCTCCAACCACAGTTAGAGTCAATGAAGAACTGACAGGTCTGTGTGTAGAAATCATCTGGCATCTAGCTTCAGTTTAATCACCTTACATATATCTTCTCCCAAAGATTTGAAAGCTTTTTAGACTAAAAATGGTGTTCCTTCCTCCTTGCTTCTTTTCTGATTTAAGCACATGGTGTCTCCCCTCTGTTAGCCTGAAAGCCCTCCCAGAGGAGATGATCACTTGAGGAAGAGCAGTGTTGCCTTCTCATTTCTGCTGTGCAAAGGGCTGAATACACAGGGGTATATGCTAACAGCAGAGCAATGCCACAAGCCTCAGAAGAATGGTTGTTTTGCCTGTAATTTATTCACCAAAAGGTCAACCCCAGACACAACATCTGTTTTCCACCGTAATCCTGATTTCACCACAGAGTTTTGTATGTTGCTGAAGTTTTCGGGGGAAAAAAATAGAGGAGAGTAATTAGCTGTTTCAGGGGACTCCAAAAATATTCTGAAATAGTGTCACCATTATGAGCACATAGCAAAATTGCTCTGGATAAGGCTTAGCTTGGTGTCTGATAGGAAAAGGCTTGGGAAGGGGTAGCATGAGGTGAGAAAATAGCTAGCTGGAAGGAGAATCATTATGGGAGAGGATGTATACAGCTATTAAGTTGGAGAATTAATCCTTCAGTAAAAGAAGGATGCAAAGTGAGTTTATAGCCTCAAAATGTGTTGGTTAATATTTATAACATGCATCCATCTTTCTCTATTCCTTGGCTGTGTGCTCAGTATCGGCTGGTCTCGTATCAAGTGAAAATGATGATATAAACCAAAGTGATTAATGTCTGTTTGAGACAATTGGAAGGTTATTTTCAGCTTTTACAGTGCTGCTTTATGTACAGCACATGAGGTACTCTGCTAACTGCACACAGAGGTGTTTATTGATCTCCTCTGGTTCCACTTCACTAAATGTGCCTGTTTTCAACCAGGATAATCAGGTAAGCATTTAGTGTTAGCAATGCACAGAGCTATCTGGAGTCTGGTGAATTCAAAGAAATCCTAAACCTTCTGCTGAAGAGAAGAACAGGGAGAACACAAACACTCTTGAAGCATGAGGTTAAAATGATTTGAAGCAATTTGGAGAGCTAAAAATAGGAGTTGTCACTTAAAATGGCAAATGTGAACTGTACTCTGAAATTAAAAGACATTTTCAAACAGAGAGTTGTATATTCTAAGCCACATATATACGCTTGAAAATGCTCACCCAAACTGACAGATTTTATGCCATGCAAGAATCAAGCAAGAGAATTATTGAGTAGAATGGTGAGAAACAGAGCTTGTGTCTATATACACTTCCCACACTTTTTTTCTACTAGGAAAAAAACAGAACACTTTCTATGTAAAAATGTAACTACTTGGTAAATATTGAAAAAACATAAATGCTTGAGCTGTCTGGAAACACAAAAACCCTGTGATTAATATCTGATTAATTATTAAATAACAACTTTAGTAATACATTTTCCCTGTAGACACAGTTATAGTTGGCATAACACACATTAAGATAATTGAGAAGAGTGTGTCTATGTACAAGAACATACACATTATCCAAATGGATTCAATTAAACCCATATCAACAGTCAGTGCCTCCAAAATTAGGAAACAGCTGATATTAGCAGTTTGAGGGCATACTTAATTTATTCCCACTTGGATTTTGGTTATAGCAATTTATTCTGCAGAAAATATCTGAAGTGTACAGTAATTTTACAGTAGGTTGAAATGTACAAAGGGGATTGAAACTAATTAAATGAGCAAAAGAATAAAACAAAAGGCACTGATGAAGGCTTTAGGAAGTGGCCTTGGTCTAGTATCTTATGATCAGCTGCTAGATCTAGTATTTATATTTTTCTTAACAATCCTGCGAAAAAGCAATGGGAATATTAATTAAATTATTAATTAAATTCCGAGTTCATCCTGCATTGTGAAGGGCTAAGATAACAGTGTGAAGAGACATAAATCCATTAAATGAGACTCAATAAAATTAACAATAGTGAAATGAAATGCATTATAATCCATGATTTCCATTATTATTATCACATTGTGGAAACCACTTATGTAAATGTGCCTGATGTCTCTCATTAGCTGACAACATAACAGTTCCTGGGAAGCAGTTTTACCCCTTTTTTTACGGAAGTATTGCTGAAGACATGGAGATACAAAGTTATTAGCCTTTGTTGGATTACCAGAGGAGGAATTTCTTTAGTATTGTGCATGTTTTGATAAGAATAAACCAAGCTTACTCTAAAACTTGTGTTCTGATAAAGCCCCTCATAAAATAGCATGTGATACTCAACACTAACTCAACGCTTCCAATATGCCACTCCTTTAATTGCTATAAAAATAGAAATTAGAAGTTTAACATCTTGTTAATTGGGAGTAAAATGGTCACATAGGTGGTTTGTCTGTTCAGACCATAGATTTTCCACCATGACTGTCAGAACACTTTCAGGAAAAATGGAACAAATGTGTTGCTCTTGCTTCTTGAGTCTGACTTGTTTCGGGTTTTGTTTTCAACAGGTACTACTACCCTGGCCTGATTCTCAATGATCCATCCTTCATTTCCTGGTTATATCCATGGATCAAGACCCTTTGGAAAGCTGCAGGTTTTTTGATGCAGACAACTAATGTAAGGGCATTGGCTAGTAAGAAAATTACTTGAATATAGCAAATTGATAAACACTGCACCTTTTTACATCTGCTTTTCTTTTGTCTTCATGCTAGTGAGACAAATAGTGCTCTCTGTATACAGGAGAATGAGGAGGATTGTTCTGCAGCACAAATAGGTACAAGCTGCTATTGAAGATGCTCATGGCCACATGTTTGTCTACCATCACCACCATTTGTAGTTTTGAGTTTAGGGATTACAAGTTGATAGCAGCCTCTGTCACAAACACTTCAAATCCCTTTGGTTTCATCTAACTCTCAGGAAAAGTGCTGAGTTTACTTTATTCCTGTTGAATTTCTCAAATGTCTATGTTTTGAGGAATTGCATGAGCAGAAACTGCCATGGTAAGTCTGTCTGCAGAGACACATACATCAGTGTAGCATCAGCTATAATGATCTTCATCAACTTGTTTCAGAGGGCACACCAAAAAAAGTCCAAGAGGTTTGTAGTTACTGGTTTAAAGTCTCAAAAGAGATGCTTATCCCTAAACCTTAGTGATGGAACAGGAGCTTATACCTGGTTCAGAACAGTTGCAGTTCCTTTCATACATACCCTACAGTAATCCAATAGTCCTTCCATTTACTACCTAAGTACCTACTCTTCCCTTAAATCCTGGAAGTTCTGGCTGAGACAGCTTCTCTTTTCCCATTTAATTCCCACCATTTTGACATGTCAAATCCTTTAGACCCAAGAGTTAAGATTTTCCTGCCATAGCAACCACGTAAGGATATAATGTGTTTTGTCAATACCTTAATCAGTAGGAGCTGTTCTGTGTCAAAGGTAAATTTTACAGAGAAAAGCAGTGCTTAACCACAAAGCTCTTATGGAAATCACTCTAAAGCACGTGTTTTGCAGGATCCAATGCCTTTGGTTCTCATTGCAGGTTACCAAAATGTGTCAAATGATCTCATGGACTGAAAATTGTGTGTTTATGAGAAGTACTATAACTGACAATTACCAAAGTAAAGAGGTGTGAGGGGAGAATTTTCCTATTGAATCAAAATATTGTAAGGCAATATATGAAGGAAGAATGTACTAAACTGTATTACAAAATTACAATTAATACCATGCAGAAAGGAAGCTCTAATTAAAACTTCTCCAGTAGCAACTGTAATTATTCCATAGCGTAATGTGAAAAAATGCTTTGAGAGAGATTGTTTGTCAGGCACTTTACACAATCAGGATACCTTAACTGCATTTTTCCTTATCAACTCCCAAGTCCATGGGTGGTAATGGTTTCTAGGCAGGTGCAGATTTTTTTTGAGATATGTGTACTCTGCATTTTTCTAATGTGTTGTGTAAATACTCAATTTACTAGTTATTTAATAATGATAAAAAGGGTGATTAAATAAAGGAGCTGGTTTGGTATAATTAGCACAGCTGTTCATGGCTCTAGTTCAGATAGCAATAATGTTTATTTCATGACAAACATAAGATAAAATGGAGCTGTTGGGATTAGCTTCAGGATTCCAATCCCAGGAACTGCCTCACCAGCAGTTTTTTGTCAGAATTCAAACGAGAAGGAGGAATCTCTTAAACTAACAAAGCAAACCATTGCAGCATCCAGAGGTACTTCTTAGGAACAACAAGATTTAATGCTAATATATTTCTTTGGGGGGTTTTTTTTGTGTGTTTTTTGGATGTGGGAGAAGCTGACTTAGTTTGTGATTGGAACCCCTAGCTTGAGTTTTGAAGTTTAACAGATTAGACTTGTCTAGTTGCAGCACCCTGCAGATAAAAGCCATTATTCAGCCAGCCCAGTCTCCAATAATTAGTACCTGAGCTTCACCAATATCTCATTTTATCAATACCTCTGTGCCTATTCATGCATGGAGTCATAAGCTGCCCTCTGTGTAGACCATAAATGAACTGATAATATTAACTGGATGTGATGTAAATCAGGCCCGTTTGGAGCTCAACAGTGAGCAGAAATCAATATTCAGGAAATTGTAAAATTTCAGATATTTTTTGCTCTGATAAATAAATTGATTACTTGGGGCTATTCTGGAAAGCAGTGTAGCACAGCAGTTGTACTAGCACTGGAGTAGAAACCTGGATATCTGCTTTCCACCTTACTCTGCTGTGAAATAGCCACAATAGAAGTAACTTTTATATTTGCTTGAAGCTTTCCTATAAACACAGTCACGGTGGGTTTAGATCCTTATGCTCATCATTTGCAGGCACAGATAAATATATCCTGCAGATATCTCCTACCTATAATAAATAAACAGAAATAGTTAACAGTTTGGAGATTAGAATAGTTCTGCTTTTTAATCCCTTTTTCTCTCTCTTATTTTTCCATGTGCCTGGAATTCTTCCTCTTTTGAGTCAGTGCAAGAAGTCATTTTCTCTTTGAGAAAAAACCCAATTATTTCTATTCTGAGAAAGCTGCCATATGAGCACATCCTCTGGCCCCCAAGGCCAAGATTATCACCATTTTCACTGATCCATCAGCTCTGACATACTCCTGACATCAGGTATAATGATGTAACCTTTTGTTGCTACCATTCATTGTAGTTTTCCCCTTGTGTTGAACTATCAAAGGAGTGCAATGTGACACCAGCCATCCAGTATCTGGAACAGTCACTTTGCTTGAATAGACTTGGCATGGTTGTGTTACTGTTACAACACTCCAGCAGTGCATTAGGATTTAGAACCTGCTCTGCAGCAGTGTCAGGGTGTGCTTGAGGATCCAACACCCCTGAAACAAACCTTGCCTGAAGTGGTCACAGCAGGACTGCATATCCCAGGGGAGATGCCCCAACCCTGGCAGTGTTCAAAGCCAGGTTGGATGAAGCTTTGAGCATCCTGGTCTGGTAGGAGGTGTCCCTGCCCAGGGCAGGGGGTTGGGACTAGATAATCTGTAAGGTCCATTCCAACCCCTTAACATTCTATGACACAAATGCAGAGGGGATGCCTTGAGCCTGGATGGTACAGCACTTGCACAGAAAGTTGGTTATCTTGCGTTCCCTGCTTTTATGTGAGACATAGAGTGCTAAATCTTGTAGGTTTAGTGAAGATCCAGCTTTCCAAATTCACCATTTAGGCTGGGCTACTCTTTTTTCATTTGTAATTACCCATAATTCACACTAAAAATTTCTGTCCATTTATTATACCTGCTTCTCTAGAGCAGATTAATGACTCCATGTGAATACTCAGGTCAACAAATGAGACTTCTCCTTCTGTGCTTGCTGAAACATGGTGACCTTCCTCTCCTTTTGGTGACTAGAAAAGGAAATACAGGTCCCAAAGAAATGGGTGTGCTCTGTTCCTGACATTAGGTGTGACCATAGCTGGTGATGGATGTGAAACTTAACTCTCAGACTGTTAAGAAGTCTGTTTCTCTACACTCATTGCTGGAAAGCCTAATGAGATTAGCCACCTAATTCAGGAGGATGTTAGACATCTAAGGCTACATAGAGTAACTACTCCTAATAATGGAATTTGAATCCATGATAAAATAGCAGTGATTAAAGCAACTAGCATCAGAAGTAGTCTGGTGGTAAAACCTGCTCTTGGCAGGTCTCAGCAATGCACACCATAACTGGTATCCTGCACCACTGATGCTAAGGCTCCTAACATTGTTCATACCCAAGTGGCTGAAGTTCTGGCAGCAATACTAGGAATTACTGCAAAAAAACCAAAGGTGAGGAAGGATAACATTGGGAAAAGTAAAACCTCCTTTGCAGTGTTAAAGCAACCGCTGAAAGAACTTGCATTTTGTTAGGGTTTATTT